>NC_056727.1:805816528-806084028 GCF_019279795.1 Protopterus annectens
AACAGTCCAAGCAAGTGACAAGTAAAATGGTGTTTTAAAGTCATATTTATTGATATTGGTTGGTGAAGGTGCAGGTATCTGTTATCTGCAGAAGTCTAATGCATGGATGCAGCTGGAAGTTTAGCATAAAACCTTAAGGCAATGAACTACTAATGAGTTTACTCCTGAGTTTGATTCCTTGATTTTTTACTTGCAGACTTTTAGACTTGAGCAAATCATTTATGCAGGGATCATAGGATCATAGGAAGTTACTAGGCTATTGGCCCTGAGGCCCTTACAAACCTAGCCAAGAATTTAGCCCATGATCCAACAAGTCAGCACCCTATGCCACTGTCCAGAAGGGACATAGGTGGAATATCAGGGGTGTATGTTCTGTTCCACATCCAGTTATTCAGGTTGAGCTTAAAAGGGTTTAATGAGGTACTTTGCCTTACATGGAGAGGGAGCCTATTCCACAAAAGGGGGAGTCTCTGGGACACAAATCTGTCCCGCCAACAAGTCCTATAGATATCACAGATCAGGCTGAGGTCTCACGTGCAGGTTACTCGAGTAGAACTTGACTTGCAGATATGCAGCAGTCCCATCAGAGCGGGGTCTAAGATTGCTTTATATGCCAGACAGAGGTCACCTCTAAGGAGTCTATAGGAGACTGAGCACAGGGACAGGGCTTTTAGCTTATCTTTGTAGGGTAGGTGTTTGAGGCCATGGATTCTCTGGTGAGGAATCTCTGTGGTCTTTCCAGCTGCTGCATGTGCTTTGTGAGGTACATGCCAAAAGGGGAATTGTATTCAATAATTGGTCTTATAAGGGAAGAATACAGGGATGTTATGACCACCTTGTCCCTGGATGAGATACCCTTACTAATGGGGTGGGTGATGTAGAAAGCTTTCTGTAGCACGGAGGCAATATGGTGGTCAAAAGTCAGTTTGCTATAAACCTGGGTTCCCAAGTCCCTTACGACTGATTGCATACTTAGTGCCTTATTATCAATGTGATAATTTGCGGAGATGTCATTCTCCCCAAAAGGGATGACGATGCATTTTTTGGCATTCAGTTTGAGGCCATGTTTCTGGCAGCAGTCATTTGTTTGCGTGAGACCCTCTTGGAGGATGTCCACATCACTAGGGGAATTGATGACAGCACCCAGCTTGCAGTCATCTGCAAACTTGGTCAACCATAGCCCACTAGATTTGGCCTGCACCTATGAGAAATATATCCCAAACAGCAGAGGCCCCAAGACTGATCCCTGGGGAACACCACTTGTTACAGATCTACCACTTGAGGTGGTTTCCTCTATTTTAACTAGGTGGGTTCTATCAGTAAGCCAGTTTGCTACCCATCTGGTAACATATGACTTGATACCTAGTTGAGAGAGTTTATCTATTATACCCAAGTGGGGAAGAGTATCAAAAGCCTTGGCCAGGTAAAGGTAGGTGGTGTGCACCATCCTCCCCTCATCTGTGGCCTCGGTGACTGTCTCAAAGAAGTTGACCAAATTTAACAGGCATGACCACCCCTTGACAAAACCAAACTGTGTTGGATCAAGCATCTGGAGGCTGCCAATGTCCTTGTTAATGAGGTTCATGATAATCCACTCCATGGCCTTGCAGATCTAGCTAGTTAGGCTGATGGGTCTGTAATTTCCTGGATCGTGGATGTTCCACCTTTGTCCAAAGGGATAACAGTAGCTGTCTTCCACTCGGCTGCGACGAAGCCGGTACTCAGGCTTTGGTTGAATAGGGTGCCTAATGGTGCTGCAAGCACCTGCCTGAGTTCATGTGGGATGCAGCCTGGGATAGTGACAGGTCCCATGGAGGCTGCATTTTTTGCCTTTGAGAGGGCAGTGATGACTTGCTCCCTAGAGATAAGGGGATGGGTCCAGGTACTACGGAAGTCCTGTTTTACTGATGGTGGGGGGGGGGCAGAGGAGTGAAGTTTTCACTGAATCTGTCTGCCAGCAGGTTGGCTATATCTACAGGGTTTTTGTATGTGGTATCCTTGACCACCAGTTCTGAGCAGATCTGGGTGCTCCATATTCACCCCATGAAAAGGGCAACTGGGCACAGTGGGCTTAGCCAAGTTAAGCCATAAATAAAAAAAATCATGCATACTTCTGAACTGCTATTTCAGGTATACTCAGGCCATTACTGATTTAAACATTCATATTTAGCAATTCTGTAGCTGCAATCAATTATATGAAAACAGCATTAGAAATTTCTTAGACTTCAGAAGAACGTAATGCTTATTCTATTTTATTTTAAGTTTAAAGAGAGAGTGAGAAAGAGAGAGAGAGAGAGAGAGAGAGAGAGACCTGATTATATAACATTGAATTATCTTGGGATACCCTTTCAGGTATCATTGTACACATACCTGACAGTTTATCACAAGCTCTGAATGAAGCATTGTGATAATGATATGTGCTGTGTTTTGTTACTCAAGTTGACATCAGTAGTAACTTTCTGAGAAATAAAACATGCATATTAAACCCAGAAATCTTAACTTTAATTCCAAGAAACATTGCTTATGCCAGAATTTTTGTTAGTAGTCTAAAACATGATACATACAGAGCCTGTTTTGAATAGAAAGGCACATTTATGACTTAATGGATCAATCTTCTGACTACAATTTCCTGTCATGACTCCCAGTTAGAATGAGTGTTGTTCTGTGGAGTATGTTCAGAGGTATAGCAACTGCATGTTTGAGCTTTCCTGCTGCTCTTAATGAACAGTAATAAGTGTCTCGAATATAATGCTCACTCTGATTTCTCGACTTTGAACAAAGACAGGCCTAATTCTGTACACTGACCATTCAGTATGCCCCACTTAGGGCTAGATATAAGTTGTCATGGTTTTTGCTGATAAAAATGAACAGCGTGTTTCTGTGACTAGTGTTGCACTAAAATATAGGTTGCAGTGAAATAATGATATAGAAAATTGTGAAAATGAAAATGCAGGTGATGACATACCTTCTGATACATAAAATGAGATGTGCACTTCACTCCACAAATGGAAAAATAATTACATTTTTGTCATGAACAGTACAATTAACACCTATCTTTGATGCGTGAAATGTATTATTTTTCCATGATGTTCAGCAATAATGTATTGCTATGAGGTTTTCTAGACAGACATAGACACAGGTAGGCAAGCATGATTCATGTAAATACATTCAATGCTGGGTGAGTCACTTTGTACTAAATCATCACAATGATTTAACCTCTGCATATCTATAAATGTTCCCTTCTGAGAAAGAACAGGAAACATACCTTTTCTGTAAGAAAATGAAATTGCTATTCATGCTTTTTAGCTGGAATATATTAATACTGCAAATATTAGAATATGCCTCTAAAGCTGAATTTTGTCTTGCAGGAAACCCAACAATGGTCTCAAGTATCAATTTCTAAAGCCATCATCTGCAGCAGAGTTGTGCAGTCTCCTTTGTTGTAAAGGCATAAGCCTGTTCATGGAGAGAGCTGAGAACACAAGGTTACTGAAAGCGAAGGGGTCTGATTAAAACCTCTTGTGAGAAAAAATGTACTGCTGGATAATCTACACACTCATCCCCCAAACACGCTCCTCCAGTAACTACACTGGACAAACCATACCACTGTGTCCAGTTTATTAAACACTCTAAGTACCTTTATTCATTACAAACCAACAATGTCAGATCCAGAAGTAACTTTACACATCACAATGGTTAACAACATCTGAAAGCTCAATTCCAGGTCAGCTCTAAGCCAGGTGGTATGCTCGACTGCTACCACCAGTCCACTTGTCCAAGCCTATCCATGGTGCCTCCCTGGCACATGCCCATCATATCAGTGCAGTGTCCTGGGCTACTTACTTACCTTGTCAAACATGATGAACACCTGGCTCAGAAAAGAAGGGGAAATGAAAACGGGTAAAGACTACCTTGCAATTGCCCACTAGGCAGTCTGTGCAGCCTGCCTGCCCCCCTTTCCTGGCCATAACAATATCCCTGTTATGCCCATAGATCGTCATTAATTCACCAAACTACCAGCCTGCTTTACAAAAGCATGTCTGCCTATCATGCAGCTATAACCTTTAAATAATCACCAGTGTATATGTAACAGGTACCTTTTTTGCACGTTTATTGCAAAACTTAACTCAGCCTTCAATAAACACATTGCCTTGTAAAGCTTCTTGAACAAAACATGACAATTTTAAGTTAAGCAAGTCCAAATCAATGTCACATTGGTGCACCTAAGCTGCAGAAAACCAAACTGGGTCAGAATCTGCAAAATACCAACGTTTGAGAACAGAAAAGCTAAGAAAAGGACTACATGGGCAATTTTATATTTATAAACTTTTTTTCGCTTTCCATTCAGCTGGGAACCTAGCTCTACAGCAAACTAGTCTTGGAATCATGGCTGACCCCACTACAATGGTATTTTGAAACAGTTGCAAGACTGATACCGGTCTTGAAAAGCGATAGACAATAAGTTACTCCTTGGGACCAGTCCAACATTCCTTACCCATACTTGAATTAACAAGAGAGCTGGCTGCTGGATGATACTGTAGAGAGTGGGAGCCAGATGTGTCCAAAGCACGCCTGGGAAACCTTTCCAAATGACTTCACAATAAGCTGGATCAAAGCCTACATTGAGTCATTTTGGACATACAGCTGCTGTTTTGGCAACTTAGGCAATGATTGAATGACCCAATATGAATCTCCAGGTACAACCTCAATAAAACACAAACACTAAGTTAAACAGTGACTCATTAGGGGAACTGCTCAGACATAAGCCAAAAACTGCTGTGGAGGACCAGTGGTCTATCCTTTTAATAATTTCTCCAGATAGGCTCTCCTTGGCTAAATCAGTCACCCTCCCAATGTGAAATAAGTTTCATGGATAACCTATTGTAAGTAGTCCTTGAATCCAGACAGCATTGTGGAAAAAATGGTCCAAGTCTTTCAGGAGGAACAACCTAAGCACTATTTTTATCTGCCAAAAGGTTATGAGACAATCTCCTCAGTATTGCTACCCACTAGACTGGACTAAAGAGCTGGCAATTAAATCGGTGTAGAATATCCTGGGGACCCTGCCCTTGCTAACCAGTCTTGGATTTAGTGATTCCGACCAAGACCTATCCCTGCATCACAGCTGCATTCCTCCAGCATAGTGATTTCAACAGCTCACTGACCCAAAATGCTCTCCATTAAAGCCTGCATGACAACATGGCTCAGACCACATATATCCTATAGTCATCTAGTGAAGACTGCACACCTTTCACTATGGTGCTTAGCAAACTCTTGCCAGTGGGTAATCTGAGATTTCTGGATAAACTTTTGGCCTTTTCCTGGCCCTTCAATAATGTACAGTTGATCCAGGAATTTGCAAAGTCAGATACACTCACCACCTTAGCCAACAGACTGATGGTTTCCAACTGAATCTTTATCATCTTGGCTGCTTCATTTAATATGCATCTATCTGCTATGGGATGACTGACCAGTGTAGAGGATCAACACCTCCTGTGGTGCGGTAAAGCTTTGCAGAAAATCTAAAAGGACAAAAGAGCCACCATATAAGATTTTTTTGGTACTCTGTGCTCCAGAATCATAAAGCAGGAACTTCATCACCCTTCACCAATTAACCACAGGCACAGCACTATGGCAGTAGGAGTCACTTGTGCATCCAGAGCCAAGCTACAAAAAATGGAGACCTGGAGGTGAGAAAGACTGTCACCTAGATTTTTGTTTCTCTGGGATGTGCCTGTCAGAATATATACTTGCCTGCTATCCTTCATAGTGGAAGGGTTTATATGCAACTATTCATCCTGTTGTCTATCCCTTCTTGAAGTGTGAACAAATATGCAGAAAAATGACAGACTGGCCAAACACAAATGCCATTACTGAAGGATGAACAAGCTTGTATTTTCTGCCTCTGGCCATCAACACCACTGGGTAATGATAGTTTTGGCTTCAAAGTCATGATGCCTGGCCACATGTCTGTCTGCCACTCTTCCTGTTTAAGGGACTTATATAATGCTTTTAATTTAGGAACTTTGGGTCATACCAGAGCAATGCAGACCTAACCCTAAAATAATGAGCTTCATAGTCAGGAAATATATCAGTAAATGAAGGTGTTTCTGATGATCCTTCTCTAAAATGGCGTCCATAAAAAGAATGAACCCTACAACCCAATAATCCCAATTCTGAAATCTGAACTTTTCCTGCTACTTTTTACCTTTGGTGGCCAAACCATAAACTAGAGCTCTAGTCCCCACTCTCTCATCATCTAAAATATGCTATATGCCATCCAACTCCACTAGATCCAAAATGTCAATGTATTCACCCTGACAAATCTCATTTTTAACTCATTGCAACTTAGTGATGCCTCTAGGTATTTCTGCAGTTACATCCTACTGATGCCTCTAAAGCATCAAATATTGCTTGCTCATATTTGCATTAATACTTCTTAAACCATACAACATATTTGAAAATTTCATCTTAAAACTTACACTATGGCAAACCCAACTGTATTGTTATTTGACCTCTTGACTAGTGCAGATAAAGTGTTATTGAATATCATTTGTATTCTATTTAGTTGTATCGTAAAAATTTTCATATTTCTGTAAATATCTCAACAGTCAAATGACACAGACAGAGTTGCGTAGTCTTACATGAAAGCTCACAGGTATATGAAGAAAATGCTGATACCGGTATATGTGCTGCCTGACTGGTTAGTGATGTATCATAAGCTGTTTGTACAACATTACTAAATTCATATTTATTGTGGCTTATAAAATCTAGTTTAAGACCTAGAGTTGAATGTGCTTCTTTGTGCTGAATAGTTTGCTGTTTACAATTTTCCAGTATCACTTATTGTTGTAGAGCTATGAGGATTTGTTTGAACCCTTGCAGTATTATATTATAGGTTTATAGGTGTGTGCTAGGCTAATGGCCCTGGAGCCTGTATAAGCCTAGCCCAAGAAGATTCCCTGGCATCATGCCTCCCAAAGTTAGTTTCCAGTGTCCCTGCCAAGCAAGCCCACTGAAGTGATCCCCGGGGTGAACTTCCTATTGCCCATCCACTCTTCAAGATTTCTGTTAAAGAGGGCCAGTGAAGTGCTCTGCTTGACGTGAATGAGAAGTTTGTTTCAGAGTATGGGAAGTCTCTGGGTTAGGAACCTGTCCCCCCAGCATGTTCTGTTTATTGTGGTAATGAGGTTTAGGTCCCTGGAGCATGTGGCATGGAGGGATTGGGATTTCTTTAGGTGTAGCATATCTAGCAGCTCTGGGTCAGACATGGCTTTGTAGGTTAAGCAGAGATCTCCTCTAAGTAGGAGATAAGAGAAAGAGTATAGCTGGAGTTTTTTGAGTCTATCCATAAGCTGTCCATAAAGGGCATGTATCTAAGGCCTAGGATCCTCATAATGAGGTATTTATGTGGCCTTTCCAGTTGTTGTAGGTGTCTAGTGAGGTACATACCAAAGGAGGCATTGTATTCTATAATAGGTCTAATGAGGGATGAGTAGAGAGGGATTATGACCTCTTTCTTCCTGGATGATAAACCTTTTGTAATGAGATGTGCCACTTAGAAGGACTTTCTGACTACAGTGGAAATGTGGTTATCAAAGGAGAGGTTGTTGTCAACCTGTGTCCCCAGGTTTCTTATCACACCTTTGGTGTTTAGTGGACTACCACCTATGTGGTAGTTCATTGGCACTGATTTGTTTCCCAAAGGGAATGGCAATGCTCTTTTTGGCATTGAGCTTAAGGCCATGGTTCTGGCACCAGTCATTAGTGTCAGTGAGGCCTTTTTGCAGAATGTCTACATCAGTTGGAGAATCAATAATGGCTCCCAGTTAGCAATCATCTGTGAACTTGGTCAGCCAGAGTCCCTTTGTGTTGGCTTGAACTTCAGAGAGGTAGATGTCAAACAGAAGAGGACCTAGGACCGATCCCTGTGGGACACCACTTGTAATTGGTTGGTAGATTTGGAGTCCTCTGCTTTCACAGTGTGGGTTCTATCAATGAGGCAGTTGGCAACCCATCTTATGACATAGGGGTTTATGCCTAGTTTAGTGAGTCTATCTATGATTCCTGAGTGAGGGATAGTGTCGAAGGCCTTGGCAAAACCTAGGTAGGCTGTGTGAACTACCTTGCCCTCATCCACAGCTCTGGTGACAGACTCAAAGACGTCTATCAGGTTTAGCTAGGTTTATGGCCCTAGCAAAATAATCTATTCAGTGTCAAAGCCAGCTAAAGGCAGAGTTCCCTATCCCCTGTGTTCAACTGCTGGTTGGGTAAGGGTAGGTGGGGGAAAAGTACTGTAGGGGAGTATGCTGCTCCATAAATGTTGTCAGAAGCAGTGCCAGTCACTATTTGCTGTGAGTTACTCAACCCCATTTTGATAAACAGATCAAGAAGCTCAAACCTACCTTCTTCCAACAACATAGCTAAAACATCTTCCAGATAATTTTCTGTTGATTGACCCTATACACCACCTGCCACACCAACTTCCAGATAAAAGTCAATACATGAATGATTAGCAACAGGATGCTCTAGAGTGGAACTCACCCCTGGTCATTTTGCAGCAGAATGCTCCAGATCACCTCTGTGAGTACAAGTGCCATGATCACTTCACTGTTGGCTCATTGTCTCCAGGATCTGTGTCTCCATCAAATGATCTTATAGTGCTTAAGTGTGGGAACCTCTTATTGCAGCTGCCCCTTTCCATGATATTTGTCAAAACTGGTCTTCAGCTCTGATGCTAGGCACTCCCAATAGACCATATATATAATACATATCTCTAACAACAAAATAAACAAACAAATAAGCAAATAAATAAATAAATAAATAAATAAAGCAAACAAATAAGTAAATAATGAAGAAAAAGACTGATCATTTTTGCATTGTTTAATAAGGATGCAGTAACATGTTGCTCTTGTTATGCTTCTCCTTTCGAGGAAATCTCCTATACTGGCCCCAAAAAAAAGGCAGATGAGAACGGATGATCAGAATAAATGGAAAACTCTATCTTACAGTTGAGAGAAGATCTGACAGAAGAGCTTGAATGGATTTTAGGGCAATTAAATTATATAGAGGATCATGACAGGCATTTAAAGAGAGATTTTTTTTTTCACCGTGACAATGTTTTATTCAAATATTTCAGTGACAGAACATGCAATTGTGGTGGCAGACAGAATCAAACCCTATATCTGCTTCATTAAGTGCTTGAAGCCTTAATCCTTCTCTCTCTCTCTGTCTCTCGTGTGTGTGTGTGTGTGTGTGTGTGTGTGTGTGTGTGTGTGTGTGTGTGTGTGTGTGTGTGTGTGTGCATGTGCGTGTGTGTGTGTGTGTGTGTGTGTGTGTGTGTGTGTGTGTGTGTGTGTGTGTGTGTGAGAGCATGTGTGCACGTGCACGCATGTGTGTGCACGTGCGTGTATGTGTGTATGGGCATGTGCGTATGTGTATATATGTGTGCACAAGTACGGGTGAATTATCAAGTTATTAGCAATGTAGTGGGTAAAATGAAGTAAGAATAAATGAAATGTGGAGAAAGGTTAAAGTTGTTTGTCACTGACAATTTGTAACTGGAGATGCTAAAAGAAAATAAAAACAAATACTACTTTTATACATATTGATGTCTATGTTTCAGTATTCAATCCGGGCATTTTGTCAGTCCTAAAATAATTAATTCAGTCATATTCAATCATTGCGGTTTTAATCACTAGGTTACCTCCTCTTAGATTGCGATAGACAACTCATAAAACCCTAAACTTAAACTTATGATGAAGGCCCACAGATAAAATGTGTTTGGCTCAGGGCATTTGTCTCAACGTTGCCTGGATTAATTATTTTAGAGCTGATAAAATGCCAGAATTGAGTAGTACCAATAGTATTAAGCCTATATTGAAAAATAGACATCAATATGTATATAAGTAGTATTTGTTTTTATTTTTATTGCAATATTTAGTATAATAATACTTATAATATATAATATATTCTCTATTTATATTTCGATTCTCTTACAATTTTATTTTTATTTGGTCCTGGGCTTGTTTTTGTGTGTGTGTGTGTGTGTGTGTGTGTGTGTGTGTGTGTGTGTGTGTGTGTGTGTGTGTGTGTGTGTGTGTGTGTGTCTGTGTGTGTGTGCGTGTGTGTGTTCCTTTTACTGTGCTGTTTTATTTTTTCTGCATCTAGCTATTTAATAACCCATGTGATTTTAAGGATATGTGTGATTGGCTCGTGTAAATATTTAAACACTGTGAAGATAATGAAATGTGTAATTGAACTGAGAAAGTGTTTGGCAACTTCAAAGCTTTGCTGTATTTTATTATTTTACTCATTAAAGTAGTGTTTGGCATTGAGATCCTGTTGTTTTTTTCTTGGATATCTTTGTTGCTTCATCTTCAAGAGCTCTTTAGACAGCAGGACTGGTTGGTTTTGTGTGTTAATAGCCTTTAGAACCCATGTAGACCCTAGCTCAATGGAAGTGTTTCCACTGCACATTTTGGAGTGTAGCCTTGTTCAGTTAGGGTGTGTTTAAAGGATTCACTGAAAAACAAAACTGAAGAAAAAGACTGAATTCAGGCTATCTCTGGATGAACAAGTTGTTAAATGTAAAATGCACTGCAGCGCATCTAAAATCTCCATGGCTTCTGTGGGACTTGAGGCACCCAGACCCCCAGTTTATTGCAGTTATTTTCAACACAGTTATCAGAGAGTAAATGTGGAAATTGTAGACAGAGGTAAACTGTCAGTAACAGGAAGAAAAATGTAGTCTAGATGATGTGGGTATTCCAGGATGGAGGGCACCAGGTAATATGTGTGTGTGCAGGGGGGAGAGAGGGGGGTACGTTTTTCTAGGGCACCATTGACTTAAGGCTGGCACTGCAAAATAAACTAGCTGAACTGCATATAGGCTTCAAATTATTAGTCTAAGTGCTGACAGACCCTTTTCCACATTCTTCCTGAGGTGGCAAAACTCTCATTGTAATTCAGGAGTTGTTAATCAACAACCCTTACTTCTACTTCAAAAAACTATTAACAGCATTTAACTGCTTTGCTATTCACCAAAATCTGCATTGGCAAGATACATGATTTATCTTAAATGTTGTCAAAATGTACTGTATTTCTTTAAAAATATTTTCCTTACAGTGCAACAAAGAACAAAAATAAGTCTGTTTTTTTTGTTCCTGAATTCAGGTTAATGATATTTTTTCCCTTTCTACTGAGAAACAAATATCTTTGTGCCTGACATTTCCACACCTCTTTTGTATTGGTAGCTACAGCCTAGACTTCTAACACTGTAGCATAGCAACACTTCCTCCAATCCCTAATTCTCAAACAGCATAAATAAGTAGAGTGTCTGTGTTGTGAACATCAACAGCATTTATAAGATCATGGTTTTCACTGCTTTTTCATAGAGCAATTGTTTTTCATTTTTAACAGTGGATTATGGGTGAGATGTTACTGTGTATCATATATTCTATACTTTATTAGTATGGTGTTTTGGTGCTTTTCCCTACATGCCCTAAGTGCTCCACCAGCTGCCTACTTTGCCCCTATTGTGCCTTGGCAACTAAAGGATCCTGGAGCCTCCACTATACTACTCCATTGACATTTGACCTCCATACTGTGTAGCTATAGCGATATTGGATGTAATCCATACATTCTTTATTCATATGGTCATAATTTTCATATTTTCTAAACATATCCATTACTAGGCAGCACAGAAAGAACTGCTTTGGTTCAGGTGAAAGTCCAAGGCTGGTCGAACAAAATGCTCCTGACAGTTTATGTGTAGCTTTTGGGGTTGTTGAAATATTGCTAGTTGTTTACAAGACAATGCAACAATTAAACTTGCTGTAATCATTTTGACTTATAAAACCCATTTTAAGACCTAGCATCTTATGAATGGTACCACTGCAAATGCATTATTGTGCTGAACATTTTCACGTTTACTTTTCTTTAGTATCAGCTATGGTTACAGAGATATAAACATTTGTTTGAACTGTGGCAATGTAACATGACTTTGTGAAAAGGCCCAGATAGCACCATTGGAAATTCCTGTACAACTTTCAGGAGCTTCACTGAAAAAAAACCCAAAAGAAACAAAACTTGAGAATATAGTTAACTGCAGTGGGATTACATAATCTTTCACAATGGATCCAACTTCCCAAATGGCCAGCAGTCCTAAAATAAAGAGTTGTACAAGCCTGATTATAAAACCCTAAGGCATGCTAGAAACCCTGCCTTCTATCAAAACACTTGAAGAAGCTGCATGTTATTTATCTCTGTGATTATGTGCCTCTCTTCAGATTATATAAATTGAGAGCCCATCATCATCATCATCAGCCCCCTTTTTCCCTTTTTCTTCTACATATGATTGGAGTATCACATCAACTGTTGCCACCTGCCTTGATTCAGGGTCACTCTCCTATTTTCTTATACCGTCATGCATGACTGTCACAGATCTTCTCTCACTCAATCCATCCATCTGATTATTGGACGTCCGTTATCTTTTTCTAGCCTTTCCATATCTTCTTCTTCTTCTGCACGTGTGCTCAGACCACTATAATCTGCTATGCTTGACCTGCAACTGGAGCTACTGTTACTGTACTTACTTTGTCTTTTCCTCTGATGTCATTTCTTCACCTGTGTGCATCCTACCACTCATCTCCAACACCTCTGACTTCCTTAACTGGTCTGCCTTCTTTGTCCAGGTTTTTGTTGATGTAGAATATAAAAATAACATAATTTGATCATTCCTGCTATGATCACACAATACATACAGCAACTCTTTGTATGTCCTACCTTATACACTGTAGAGGAAACATTTTCTGGCAAAACTGAATGAGAATTTCTTTGCATAAATTATAATAGACTAGCAGTTTCCAGAGTTAATAACCATCAAAACACAGGTTGCATGAATTTCATAGATGTTCTTAGCTTTCCATTTTGCATTCAGTTTCAAAATATTTTGGCACTAATTCTTAACTCACTCTTTCGTATAGCACCTTTTTGTATCCTTCTAGTTAACTCCCGTAGAACAAGAACTTTACTGAACTTACTTTAGTATTTAGTTGTATATTTCTTGTCTGATTTTTCTTATAGAATTTGATTTAAGTTCTCTTTGAATTCTTTGGTTTTTGATTTTGATTAGTCTTTTCTTTTATAATTTTTATTCATTTGAAGCTGAATTTGGATTCCTTAAATGAGTATGCCAAAGCACAAATATCTTGTACAGTGTAATAAATACTATGCGTATTTATAGGTAACAGCTGATAACACTGGTGATCTGTGTTCCTCCTGTCAAAAGTTGGATGATTTGCTTACCATTGTTAGAAGTAAATCTAGATCTGCTGCTACTGATTGATTGCAATTGTGCAATTGGCAAGGCTTGGAGAACTGTTATTACATACGTTAATGTCTGGAATGGTGAGGTATTATCCAAAAAGCAAATAGAACACATTTAGGAAATGATGTCTGTATTGTCTGTAAAGACCATTCAACCCCTAAGAAACAACATGATGCCCCTGACAAATTTGGAATTCTGGATGCAATTATTCAGCAATCTGAGGATTCAGAGTGTTTAGAAGGAAACAAAAAGAGAAAGGAAGAAGTTTACAACAAATAACAAGGAAGAAAAAGAAACTGATAAATATCTGTAAAGTGGAGAGAATAAATACTAAAAAGGACACTACTGTGTTATGTAACACACAGATTAAAGGGAATGGCAATATTTTTCTATAAGAAAACCTTCAAAATTAAGTACAATGCCCCTTTTTGTATGTACCTCACTAGGCACTTGCAGCAGCTGGAAAGACCGCAGAGGTTCCTGACTAGAAGAATCCTGGGTCTCCAACACCTATCCTATGTGGATAGGCTAAAGTCCCTCTCACTTTATTCAGTCTTGTATAGACTGCTCAGAGGGACCTCTGTCTGGCTTTTAGAGCCATCTCAGACCCCTCCCTATTGGAAGTGCTGGATATCTGCAAATCAAACACCACATGTGTAACGTGCACTCGGACCTAAACCTGGTCTGCAGCATTAATAGAACCTGCTGGCAAGACAGATATGCATCCCACAGACTCCCTCACCTGTGGAATAGACTCCCTCTTCATGTTAAGCAGAGTACCTCTCTGTCTTTGTTTAAGCATAACCTGGATGATTTGATGGGAAATAGGAAATTTATCCCTGAGATCCCACCTGTTTCCCTGCTTGACAGGGGGGACAGGTGCTGACCTTGGAAACATCGGCATAAATTCTTGGCTAGGCTTGAAATGGCCTCATGGCCAGTAGCCTAGTAACCTCTTATGATCCTATGATTCAGTCTGCAGAAAAAGACATCCCCCGGATTTACTAATCTTCCATGCAGGACTAGTCTAGTCCTGCATGGAAGCGGCCGTTTAGGAGGATGGCAGCACGCCATGCATATTAATGAAGGCACTTTGCCTGAACCCCTAATCCTACATGGAGCGTGTATGAGTGCAGGGGGTGTGTCTGAGAGCAGAGCTCTCAGAATAAACACGCCCCTGCAAAGTAGAACAGCAGAAAGTGTACATAAATGAGCGAGACCGCTCATAGGTGTCCGCATATCCCCACCAACAGTCTCCCATGTGTACAACAACAGGACATAAAAATAAAAAGAAGTAACCCCCTTATTCATTTTTAAAACCCTGAGTACAGCTAACCGTAGGTGTGCGGGTGTGCCCATCGCTTAGCTACGGTTAAAGCAGATTAAAATGCTGAAGAGGATAAAAAGGAAGATATATGCAAATAAAGCAGCACAGTAGTAGTGTAGTGGTCAGAGGTACACCTAACGAGCAGGCATTCCCAGTTCGAGTCTCACTGCAGCACATGCCATTTTCCATGTGAAACCTGTATACGAACATTTATTTACATTTTATTGCTGTACAACCTACTAAATAACATTTAAATGTGAAATGGAGTACTGCATTAAATGCACATGTGAAGAGTCAGTACCATAATGAATAAGTCAGCAGTAAGCAGGCGTAAGCACAGATGAGCAGTAGTAAGCATATGTAAACACCATAAGTGTGTGCAAGTGTGTTTGCATGGGGTGAAGCACCGCCGACACAGATTAAGCAAAGGAGAAGCAAACTGGGTGTAAGACACTGTGACCAGAAGCCAGCAGTGCTTACCTCTGCACAAACCTGCTTACAACCGCTTGAAAGTGCCTTAAGCACACCGTATCCAATGGCCAGTGTTCTGCCCAGCAACAAAACAAACAGCGTCTGCAAGGCCGGAACCCAGGACCATGCACACCATACACAAAATGAGCTACCAGTAAGCCATGCCAGATATGCAGAAAGTATATGTTGTCAGAAACATAACCCCAGCCCAGTCATGCAACAGTACAGAGAATGTATACCAACAGATGGGCGTTTGTGTGCAAATGTATCACTATCTAAATGGATACAACATACCTACAGATGTAGTCATACATATATATATATATATATATATATATATATATATATATATATATATATATATATATATATATATATATATATATATATATATATATATATATATATATATATATATATATATATATATATATATATATATATATATACACAAATATATGAACAGATATACATGCAAATGCTGACAACTAAATATATATATGTCAACATCTATATGCCCATATATACACATCAAGTGACATATGTATGTAGCTATATGTCTCCGTAGGTATATTCCAACATAGTTATAAATATGTAAGCAAATATATATACCCACAGAAGTATATGTGGCCAGACATCTGTAGATACCAATGGTAGATGAACAGAAACATATATGTCCACATGCACCATCAATGGGCCTGAGAGGCCCCAAACAATATATATCACGTATGAATTTGCATACCTCCCCGCCCAGTCAAACACGTCCGCCCTGCAAGACACTACCAAGCTCATAGTATTGTACGTCTGTCATTGAACTTTGGAATTAAATTAGCCCTCTGTTATGTGTCACATGTCGACATCACATACCTCTTTCCCTCACCCACTAGGCGGGCTAAGCAGTACAGGCCCATCCAATCCAGGCCATCCCCAAACCATCCATGCATAACCCACAGTTCTGCTTCCACCCACCTGCAGCACACATGCAGCCACCATCCCTACCCTGGTTACCAGCCCGTAGCTACCACAACACCACACATTGCCCCCCACCCCCCTCGGGGCCCATCCCGTCTGATGTTCCGACCCAAGTATCCTAGGTGGGGCACACCCTGTACACCATGCACATAGCCAGGGATACCTATGTAACCCCGAATGCAGATGAAGGTTGAATACCCAACGTGTGGGTTGTCCCACATGGGACGAATGCATTCCTGGTACTAACAACAGATGTCACGTGTGACCCTGTTTACACTAATGGATTTAGTAGTAGGTATTGCAAAGCATACGTGGCACACGAGGTTGGCCGGTATGCACACAAAACGCAGTATCCAACAATACCAGTCAACATTACAGGATATGTAGCGAAATATTTAAAGGTATATATGTTTGTATAAATACCCATAACTTTATAGATATATGCCTCCCCTTCTCTGTAGTGCAAATGTATACATAATTAGACATATAAATAAATACACACATACGTATATAAATATGCAGACACCCATACATCCATGTCATTAGATATATATATATTTATATATATATATATATATATATATATATATATATATATTTATATACATATCTATATCTATATATCTATATATATATATATATATATATATATATATATATATATATATATATATATATATCCCAAGGTGGTGCAGTGGTTAGCAAGAGGTTCTCTGGTTCGATTCTCGGCTGGGGTGCCTTCTGTGCGGAGTCTGCATGTCCTCCCTGTGGTCGCGTGGGTTTCCTCCGGGTGCTCTGGTTTCCTCCCACATCCCAAAGACATGCAGTAGGTGGATTGGATACTCTAAATTAGCCCTAGGTGTGAGTGTTTGCATGTGTGTGCCTTCTGTGGAAGGTTGGGCGCTGGGCTGGCAACTCGACACCGTAAAACTCCACTGCCAATCATGAGTGGACTGATGATCTGCTGTGGTGACCCCTAACCGGGAAAAGCCGAAAGAAGAATATATATATATATATATATATATATATATATATATATATATATATATATATATAGATATATATATTCATGCAGACATACACACACACTCATATATATATATATATATATATATATATATATATATATATATATATATATATATGTATGTATATATATATATATATATATATATATATATATATATATATATCTGTGTGTATATATATATATATATATATATATATATATATATATATATATATATATATATATGTGTGTGTGTGTGGGGATCTTCTTCACAAAAACGAAACCCCATAACACCAAAATCCACAACACCGAGACCACATGCACGAAACCCCATAACACCGAAAACACACAACAACGTTAAAACACATACATAACACACACATACACAACATCCTAACACAACATCCTACAATACAGATAGGCAGGGGGGCAAGCCCCCCTCCACCCCCCACGTGGGGGGCTGCACCCCCACACCCCCCTTCTTTAGTATTCTAACTCCGAGATCGCACAGACACACAAGGCAAACTCACACCCACACATTACAATCCCTCACACACACACCACAGTCACAACACACACTTACACAAACCACTAACCCTCAAACATACACTTACACATGCATACTTACCTGCACCGCAACACCAGAAGCATGAAATTCAAAATCCCATAATACTGGGATTTTGACTTTCGCGCTTCTGGTCTTTCACTGTAATGTGGTTTCGTTCATGTCATCTCGGTGATGTGAGTTTTGGTGTTTTGGTTTAATTTTTCTGAAGTAGATCCATGTGTAGATATACACAGATATATAGCTATGATAACATACAGCACTTAAGAATGACATATGTTCACAGGCCATGCCAATGGAGGTGAGGGGCCCAAGCAACAAACATGTAACACATAGCATCAACCCCTCCCCCCTCAGCTAGACAGGTGAAACATACAAACACACAATAAAAGTATACAAACCACTGGACCCAGACTACAGGCAGGATACAACCAGTGGGAGAGACCTGCCAAGTCTACTCTTGAAACAAAGACAAGAATGTCCCTTGTGGGACAACCCAAAAATTCTATGCATATTCAGGTTTCCTGCCATTACACAGATGTCTAACGGCAGGGCACGCATGTACTCGGACTACAAGGTTGGGGAAGCCTGATGATCCATGGGGCGAGACAACATACGTGATAGGTCCCGAGAAGTGGGGAGTGGGTAGTATGTACTGGTGTGGCCAGACCCAACCTGCACCCAGAGTAGGGAAGAGTGCCGAAGAGGAGGTGTGGGTGGAGAACTATGGGTATGTAATTATGGACCTAGGCGTGCAGGTGTTGGCTGGATGGAGTGGTTCTATGAGGACCGTCCCAGGGATGTAAGCAATAATGTACATTGGGCAGACCTGACACCTAATGAGCAGCCACGCCTGGTATGAGTCCCACAGCAGCAATGTCTAGTTTATAGGGCAATGGCCGGAATAACTTGATGTGTCATTGCAAACCCACTAAATGACACCAAAGAACACATGGTTGCAACACCCCACTGTAGGCATGTAAGCTGAACTAATTGGCATGACAAGGTATTATTGCTGTCTCCACCCCCACCCAGGGGAGTGAGTGTCCAGACCTACCCCCAAATGCAAGGTATATACACAGCTATTGCTGTAGAAGAAATGGACAGCTGTGGACCTTCCTGTCAGCCATCCTGCACATCCCTGGACATGTCCCCTACTATCAGCCCCTCTGTGTGGCCCAATAACACCACTTACCTATCGACCACTGTTGCATTTGTAGTAATGTTCACAGTCACAAGTAGATGACACCCTCCATGCAACTATATTGGCTGAATCTGGAACTCCCGACCCAGGTGTATTCCCGCAGCTGTCCCAGACTACACATGTAAATAACACATGAAGGGAAAACCCAAGCACATGTGGATCACCACCTGATCACTCCCTGGCGAAGTCCACCACCCCACAACACTCCATACCGCTACACCAATTGCTGACACTGACACCTCCTATCCTGCCTCGCATACATATCCCAACACCCTGCAAACCTGCACTACTGCTCCCACACCAATCAGTCGAATGGCCTACTATACAGTTAAGATGTCCCCCCCTCCACCTACCTGCCTACACCTCCACTATTCCCATCTACTCTAAAACACAGGTATGGCATAACTAAACCTAATCCGAATAACTGAGTGTAACCTATCCAGAAATGCTAAATTGGAATCCCACGTAACCTTACACTGACCTTCGTGAACATTCATACCTGACATGTACACCTGACTTAAGCATGTATAATACCGACATGTACATGAAGTAGCGTGGAGGTATGTGGCAGCAAGCGGGATAACGCCTATTTGGGTGGCGGTAAGCAATGGCCACACTGGTTAAACAATGTGGAGACCAACCCAGTGTAAGACGCCGTAAGCAGAGGTCAGCAAGTCTGAGCCTAGTGCACACCAGCGCATAACCTCCCACACTACCTTTACAGTGTCTTAGGCACACCGCAGCCCACAGCCCTCATTGTGGCCAGTAACAACATAATCAGAACTCCCAGGTCCCCCCCTGCACACTATAGTCCAAGTGAGTTACCATGAAGGCATGGCAGATATACAATCAGCTTCTGTATCACAAACATATCATCTGGCACAGTCAGTCAACAGTATAGGAAATGTATGGAAGTATGTACATCAATACCAGCAAACATGTGCACAGTGCTCAGTCACAGTATTTTGAGCAGTATCAATGAACAGTGCCTGTCCATGCATACTGTGAGAACAGTAGTCTTGTATAATACTGAAGAGATGAATGGAAAATGAGGCACGGTGTGGAGGAGTGTTTCATCTGCAGAAGTGGGAGATGAGGTTGATCTGGTGTGTGTGCAAACTGCTGCTTTTAAAAACCCTGGCAGGATGCTACCAGTGGGAGAAACAGTGTAGACCAGCGAAGTGTACTCGCAACACAACAACAGGTCAGTCCCTGCCGGGACGCATCAAACTTTATGGGTCTCAATTATGTCCCCACCAGTATCAGAGGTGGATGACGGGAAGGCTCGAACGTCCGTGGACAAAATGGATGAAGAGCCTGCAGAAGGTTACATCGAGACAGTAATATGGAGGAGTACCGAGATGTGCAGGGTGGTATGGCAGGGCTAGCAACTGCAGAATGGATGGATGCTGTGTACATGGAGCTCGGGGGCCTGGGAAAGGGAGCATGGGTATGAGATTAAAGTAGAAGTATGCAAATTATGCAGAACTGCAATAGTGTAATGGTCAGAGCATCTGCCTACTGCGCATGCATTCTTAGTTCGAGTCCCACTGCAGCACATTCTATTTTCCGTGTGAAATCGGTATAACAACATCGTTTTGCTGTATAACCTACTAAATTACATTTATACTTGCACAGGAGTACTGAATTACACATAGCCCACTCACTATTCAAAGGACATGAGATGACACACAGTTATGTATACACAGACAACCTTTAATGGTGTATTTTACAGTAATGTATGCCATTACTGACAGCACATAGATCTGCACTTATTTAATCAGTGAGGAATGCAATTCCCACACAGAAAAGTAGATGCAGACAGTGTGGATAAATGACATACAATGCTGTCTAGGCCAGGCCCATCAATTCGTACAACTGTGGACAAAGGATTTGCCATCAAGATAGGTAACAATAAACAGTAACAGATGTAGTTCAGCAGACACCAGTCACACCCCGTAGTCAAGGCCTTGGGGGACATTTCTTACCTGTGATAACGTCTATGTATCTGTCACATGTATGGACCCTGACCAACAAATGCTGTGGGACTCCACGATATGACTGGGATAATAGCAGGAATGCTAGCAGTATATATTATGATAGGCCAATACCAAACAACCCCTAACCGTATCACAGTAGGACAAAGTCAGCCATATATGTGGAGGACAGAGGTGGGATCACAGGGCCATACTCGTAATATTGCTTTTATACACCCTGCACATTGCTGGTGTTACAGGATTCATTGCAACATACCCTTATGCTGGAATAACACATCAGGAACCCAACTGGAAGTAGCCATGTACTGATAGCATGCAACATACAGATTGCTGGGGACATATCTAGGACAAGCCCTGTGTGTTGCACAGGCAAAAGCAAACAGACAATCCACTGGCCATCACGTGGATAGGCCCACTGTTCAGAGCTATGCAGAGAGACTGCATTCCATCCTAAAATACTATGTACATGCAAACACTGCAAGTCCAGCAATATACAAAGCACATAACAACACTACTCACTCTGTCTTTAGGTCTGGAACTTCTTAAGATTGTGTAGTTGTCCTGTGTCTGCAAGCCCCGCTGTAATAGGTACTGCAACCTACCATCTGTAACACTGCTGCCCACATACAGGAAGGATGTCCTCCATACTGGGAAGGTGAAGGGACAACGCCCACATGAGTAAGCAATTTATTGTACTGGGTTGCCATGACGATGGTTAACAGAATCACTACACAGCAGGCTGCACGCACTCAGCAACTGGTGCACACTGAATGGTGCAGAGCCCATCACCTGATCATGTGCATCACCTACAAAAGCCATGCTGAAATCCATTCAAACTAACTCATTCGCTCTACTGGAGAGGGAGAGAGCAAGAGAGAGAGAGAGAGAGAGAGGAAAAATAAACAGAAAAGGAAAACTAAAACATACCCATAAAACGGACTGTGGAACAAATTACAACAGGGCACAACCGGGAAGGCGTCACACCCGTCCAAACACTAAAAGGTATGTAAAACATTACTGTATGTAATTTAATGTAGTATGAGGTATAGATTATTAGGATTTATGATGTAGAATGTTTGATATGTGCTATCTGTAGCTGTCCCTGTAATGATGTCCCACTGAGCAACTGCTCTGGACAATACTATCTGTCCCTGTAAGCAGTGGGACATACCCGCCAACTGTGCAGATCAGCAATTAATGACAAAGATGTCAGCCATAATATCTGAGTATGTTATGTTAGTGTGGATAATAGCTGTTGGTGGATGTACTGCCGTAATGATAGACATATGGGTGTCAGAGCACACCACTTGCAGGACAGTCATGTGAATGTGTAATGTAGCATGCACAAATGCCATAGGTGTGTAATAGGTGTACCAGCACTCTCACACAATAGTTACCACTCTAATGTTAGGCTATGTTCACATGTGGCACCTGTCTGTGTTTGCAGCAAGGCAGAACAGTGCAGCTGTGAATGAAAGACGGTGACAGAATGTGGACTGGATGTCTGTATGCACTCCACATATCTGTGTGATACGGAATGTGACGTGTATGTGTACCGATACAGACACTCATATAGACATAGGTATATCCACAATGTACAGCATATATCTACACATATATGTACATAGATGTATATTTATACACATATATATAGTGCACTGATAATGGCATGCAGGTGAAATAGTCTGTAACAGGCCAGCAAAGATAAGTGTCCCCACAGGAAGCATGGCTACAAACACATACACAAAGCATGGTACATACACATAGCACAAAGCTTGGTGCAATACATCATATGTCCCAATGGTAGGTAAACTGCTGACATACCAATTGCAGTCTGTGAATGTGTTGTTGTAGCTGATATAGTGGGGGGAGACATATATGTGTATTAAGAATTATGGTAACCCTGCTGTATGGGTGGCTCAGACCTGCTTCCATCCATATGTCTTTCAGGAATCATGTTGCACATTCGCCTCCCTGCTTACAGTGCTGCTGAAATGGCTATCATCATCGACCACCTGGTACAGCACTACATACTTCTTTTCAGCTGGACAGCCCACGATCAGCAGGAGAGGACCATCATGTGGAACGAACTAGTCCACTGGGTCAATGATGTCAGATTGCATAACTGCAGCTATGAGCAGGTTCAACATCATTGCACCAACCTGCTTTGCCATGTACATCGGCATGCAGCTGCCATAAGGGGGGACCACCTTGTAATGGGGGGACAATCCGCCCATCCATCCCTCACCCGTGTGGAGGAGCTTCTCAGCAGCCTAGTGGCACCTATCTGCCCACAAAATCAACATCTGGCAGGGCACATCTTGGAGGTGGGTGCCAACAATACACCAGCTGAGGAACGTGCAGGTAATGCCCCAGGGCACATTGGTACACCACTCATGTGTATGCATCTGCATCTGTACAGGTACATCATGCAAAACTGAGATGTCATATACTCTGCTGCTGTGTAGTAGTAATAAACTGTTGTGTATAAGCTGTACTATTGTGTAATTCTACTGTTGATGTAACATAATGCTGCACTCACCTGTTATGAATGCCACACCTGTGGCCACTGACATCAGCTTTATCGCACTCCTATGTAGGTCCTTCCAGGATACAACCATGGCAGCAGCACATAGCCGGTGAGTATGGTTTTTGTTCATGCATGATGATAAACTGGGCATGTAATAGCTATGGGCTATCCCCCATGCACACGTCTAACACACCTACCCATACTGCATGCTGTACACATTCAAGTTTTATTGCTGAGAAATGCACTGCATCACAGTAGAGACCATGCTGGGGTATCAGAAGGGTACAACAGACACGTGCAAGATAACTAAGATCCCATTAATGTGCAGTGCGCCCACAGGGAGGTGACATGTGGCAGGACACATGACCTACAGTAGGGACATGTGTGGCTCAACACCACCATGGCTGCAGCTGCACACACGTAGGTTAAATAAACATTGCAGGCGTAACCCTGACAACACAGCACTTGTGACAGCAGTGTGTGCACTCCAAGGGATATGCACATGAGTAGACCTTGCAACCATGCCAAGGTCTAAGACATGTGTAGGGCACCCCTCACAGCCATGGTAAGGTCCATTGGTTGTCAGTGTAATAGTTTAATAGTCATGTACTGGTCATACATGCACTGCTGATGTTGTGATCTGTAACGCAGACATCAGGCATCCACAACTGATAGCTGTTCACATATCATCCCAGGTATGTGTTGCTACAACACACAGGGGCTGTGAGCATTGGAGCAGACATAACCGACACACTACTACAGATGCATCAATGGTTTCTACACCTGCAAGGTATGGTGCACAGTACAAGGCAGTGTGTGGAACAGGTCACAGTAACACTTTGTACATGGGTGCAGTGTTAACATGGGGAGGGGCCATCACCTACCAACAAAGCCCATGCCTCACACACATGTATATTGCCACTAGCATGATGTCACTATAGTTGCACTGCATGCTGTTGAGCTCCATGTGTAATGCATGTTGACAGAAGGCTAATGGGGGGACTGTGTGTAAAAATGTTGTGCAACTCAACATGTAGGAGTGTGGGGTGGGTTTGTGTGACTCGGTTGTGTTCGTAAGTGCAATCTAGTGGAGTGTGGATGATGCATGTCAGATGTGTGTGTGTGTGTGTGTGTGTGTGTGTGTGTGTGTGTGTGTGTGTGTGTGTCCATGTATGCACAAATAATAGTGGGATTGACCACATGGCGGTACTTCCTCTTGGGATTATACTGTACTTGGAGTGAGACATGGGACACCAGGACAACCTGACAGGTATGTGAACACAGGACAGCTGATAGCATAACAAGGTCTGTAGCATGGAGCATGCATTGAGACGTGCAGTACATACCAGGTATACACATCATATTGCCAGCAGCAGATAGGTAACCGGCTACCCACATATGCAGCACTACACATGCAATGGGGAATTACCACAGCACATCAGTGAGTGTATCCAGGTAGTACTGTTATCCACATGATGGGTCGCTTGTGCAGCAGATGTGGCATGGACTGAGCAAGACTGTAGTATGAGACTCTGGTGTGTGACATATGTAGTGAATGTAGCAGTCACAACCATATAGGCACCTCGTACACCATTACTGCCCATACACAGGGTAATACAGGGTGACAGCAATGAGGCCATGTACAACCTACTCTACCCAGGTCAGGGAGGCGATGGAGTAACAGATCAGGTGTGGTAACACATGTGTAGGCATGGAGAGGTATGATATGTTAATGGGCTGTAGTGATGCATGTATATTAGCAAGTGCCATGCAGGAAGGGGAACATATGTACCTGACTGTGGGACTGTCTGACAGTGGGACTGTCTGCAAACCCAGGGAAGGTGAGGTAGTAAGGTGGCTGTCAGTGTGAGTGTGTCTGAGTGTGTGTACTGTTATGCACTGCTGTACAGGTCTTAACATGTGTATTTGTTTCCCCCACAGGTGGCGAGGTGGGTCAGGGTCCCTCCTGCATGCATACTGAGGTAGGTGTCTCTACAGACACCGATGATGACGAAGGTACAGGTGAGGCACAGGTGGGGTTGTCAGAGGCCAACACTGTGCCAACATGTGTCATCACCCTCCTAGCCACCCCAAGCCAGCACACAGTTACAGTGCCCCTACAAACCCCATCACATGTGGCCATAGCAGAGGGACAGTTGGCACTTGGTGACAATGGCCAGGAAAGTGTGGTGTCCATGCCAACTGTGTCGGGTCACAGTAGGCATAGCCAGATGTCTGGAAGGCCACCACACCGGCAGATGTACCGTGGTGCTCCTGGGAGGACCACAGGTCATCCTGCCCCTGGCAGATGCACCACAACTGGTACCACCAGAAGCATGTTCCAGGCCATAATGGAGGCACAGGCACATATGGAAATGCACTCTAGACAAGTCCTGAGGCTGCAGAGACCTGCTTTTGCATCTGTAAGTGGCAACCTCCATGAACTTGCTGTTGCCTACCGTGAATATACTGAGGTCATGGATAGACGGTGGGGTGAGATGGTTGGCGTCATTGACCATGGTATGTCTGTGCTGGAATGTGTGGTGGGAGTGGTGCGATGTCCATGTGGATGTAGGTCAGAGATGCCAGCAGCTGGCAGTCAATGTGGACATGCCAGGATGCACAGCCACTCCTGTAGTGGCAGTACCAGCCCCAGCACACCACAGGGGCTGCTGACTACACCACACCACAGCAGGCCATGTGCACATGGCCCTGGCCTGGCCCAGGTGGGACATGGTTCCAGTGGACATATGTCATCCTCAGGGGAGAGTAGCACCTCAAGGTCTGTACCTGCACATGCCGATGGAACCCCTGGCAGGCACAGTCAGCATGTCCGTGGCTGGAGGCACTGAACTGCACACCCTGCCAGGTATGGTCTGCAGCTGTCCAACATTATCCATGTGGGGCAGTCACATGGCAGAACTGTGTGCATGCATACCCACACACTATGCAACCACACTTATGTCGACCCTATATCAGCACACACCACATCACCACGCCCCAATCAAGGAACCACACCCCTCACCCACACACATGGTGACACATGTTTGGATCACCCTCAGCCTCTGGCACACCTGCAACACACCCTGTGCATATGATGATACCTGTGCCACATCCCTGTTATCCATAACATCAGTGCAGGTACAGGCTAACATGGTTCTGATGCACATGGTGACTGTAATGGGGTGCCGCAATGTACCACAGTGTAGAATGTAGTCAGGAGTAATGTGTACTGCATACATGTCAGGTAGTGTAGCCATGCAGCTAGGATGACATTCACACACCCTGTGCATATGATGATACCTGTGCCACATCCCTGCCATCTATAACATCAATGCAGGGGCAGGCTAACATGGTTCTGATGCAAACAGTGACTGTGATAGAGTGCCACAATGTACTGCAGTGTAGATTGTAGTCAGGGGTAATGTGTACTGCATACATGTCAGGTAGTGTACCCATGCAGCTAGGATGCATCTCAGCTGTTGGTAACACCAATTGATATTCCCATACTGTCATCCATTTGTGCTGTAGGCATACATGTGTCAGCAGGAGGATGGTCCGCAGTCATATTCCACAGGGGTATGTCAGTGTGGTGACACCATGGCAGTGACATATGTGGTGTACAGTTGCACACATGCCACAGGTATGTATAACAGTTATTAGCCATGCAAATGTGACCGGTGGCCTGCTGGTACAGGTATAATCTGCACCCTTATGTCAACCCATCCACATACACACACATATCCTGACTTGGTGACACTGTGTCTAGACCCCAACCAGGGTATGTAGTGCTACTGAACTGTGTGGCTGTCATTGCACACACAACACCATCTGTAGGGTGAGGTGTTTACCAAGTCACGTGCTACATGCAAACCATCCACAGACATGTATAATATGATAATGGAGGATGTAATGTTTGTATATGGTGAATACAGAGTGTGCCATACCATCATATACACATTGACTGACACATAACGGATAGACACACATCTTAGAGACCTGGTTGTATAGTTGCTAACTAACTAGTCCATGTGTTCAATGTGTTACAGGTAGGTTGCACACAGCACATGTGTAACTGGGCCGTATCCTGTTATCTGTTACCTGTATGGGTGATGCTGGCATTGGCCACCTGAGAGTGGTAAGTGGGCCATATACCAGGTGTACCATAGTGTAAAGACAGTGTACACAGCACCCACATTCCCACTGGATATTGTACACACTAGAACCCATCTAGATACTCTGACATACCCACTATCACACAGTGGCCACGACACAAAACCAACCAACTGCATATCACAACAGTGGTACCACAGGGTTATGCATGTGATGCACACTCCACAGGCATAGTAGGGTGTTGCATTGCATTACCACACCTATGGGCAACAGCAACAATATTCGTACTACTGTGTGGCAATGTGTATTGTAATAGGAGCATGTGGACTCAGACCAGTGTACCCTACATATATGCACATATACACACATGTGGCAGACCTCAATGGGATTCCCATGCCTACCGACCCATTGGTGCAACACTGTTGTGCTGGTACTGCAAAGCACATGTAGCTGTTAGGGAGTGGAGTGTAACAGGCTACATGTTACGTTAATGGGGTTGAAAGGCACCACACACTATAAGAGTCATATAAATAGGCATCCCCCCAGCCAAACACATCCGCCCTCCAATACACTACCAAGTGTTGGTGATCCCATAACCAGGGCCAGTGGCAACATGGGCACACGATGTTACCTGTACTACATCCCACCTGTATGATCTCAGGCTTTTATTGGTAACATCTCATGCAGTACGTTCTGGCTCCCATGGGGAATGTATTATGTGGATGCCATCAACATTACCAGGCTTCAGATACACAAACACAGATATGCAGATACAGGTATACATATACATAATTGTATATATATATATATATATATATATATATATATATATATATATACATGTGACTATACATACACATGCAGTTATATGTACAGTACAAAACATAAGTGGTAGGTGCACACAATATGAAATGGCCACTATGCCTACAGTTGACCCCTGAATAACTGGACACTGTATGTGCCACCCATACAAATGACAATTGTTGCCTGTAACATACACCCACAGAGAGGTAATAGGTGAAACAACACCCACAAGTTTGCTGACATGGTAACCTGTCATCGTGTACTATTACAGTTCTACATGCCATGCCATATAGCTGTTCAGACACTGGCAACTATATCAATGGAGTGATGCTACAGTGGACCAGTTACACTCATACAGTAGGTGGAAAGGTTCACAGCTGTTGCTGTCCAGGCCAAGCCATTCAAATTGTACAATAGGAAAGACATACTGGGCCACAGGATACCTAACAATCGACTGCATGTACTCCAGTTGTGTAGTTCAGCAGCCTCTATCTACATACTATACAAACACAGTAGGTGGTATAGACGTCTTATGAACACATGGGTTGTAACTGCTACATAACTTGGCATAATTGACACCATCACGTACACACCAACACACAAAACAGTTTGTATGGCAGGGGGCAGTAGTCCTGTAGTACCCAGATCCATGACAGTAATGTGTATATAGGTGAGGTATATGGTACTGCACATCCAGATACCTTAAGGCAGCTCATCCCTGATAACCCCACATTTTGTAGCCGCCTAGGTCCTTTCTGGTACTCCTCCCCTAGTGTCAATTATACAGGGCCATATACCACTGTTACATACACTGGGCTCTGTGGTGCATGAGGGCACACATGTATTGTGTAGTTGGTGTCCACACATATATGGTCCCAGTCCCACCATATGTGTGGGGGTTACAATGGCAGTGGACTGATGGCAGACATGGCAGTGTGTTATACTCTCAGCCCACTATGGATCAACCACCAACAACATGACATATGTGCACAGCTTGGTATGTAGGTGATGGACAGAGGCTGGAATACAGGCACATATGTGGACAACTATTGCCATACACTACGCAAGGTGCAGGTATTACAGGATAGTCTGTAACAGACCCTTAGTCAGGGAATTGCTGGTATGGACGGCCATGGATGTCGCCATGTACCAGTAACACACAACACACACACTGCCAGTGTATTATCTGAAACAAGACCTGTGTGGTGGTTAGACAAGACATGATAGGTACAGCTCCAGACGGCATGAGGGTAGGCCCACAGTTGTGTGCTATGCAGATGGACTGCATTCCATGGCAAACTAGTATGTACACTCACACCCTGTAACACCAGTACTGTACAAAGCATAACACAACTCCACTCACAATCTGTCTGTACTTCCTGATCCTCCTACAAATATGTGGCTGCCCTGGGTGTGCCGGTTCTCCTGTATGGGGTACTGCTACATGCTGTCGGTAGCACTGCTGCCCACACACAGGATGGATGTCCATCACACAGGAGATGTAATGGGACCACGCACACATGATGTGGGGATCAATAGTGGGTGGTTGCCATAACAGTGTTAAATGGGTGTAGTACACATGTGTAATAATATATCTGGCTATCTGGATATGTAAATATACATATATTCCCACCATAGCTCCTGGACATGAAGCGTAGGCCAACCCCAGCCCGTATGTTCTCAATGTCATAGTTGCAGGGGATGTCAGGTATCTCTAGCACGTATACTAGTAGGCTTTTGCTACTGTCATTGGGACTGTATTCACAGACATGGTGTGCATGGCAGGTCACATCTGCTCATAACATGTGTGCCATTGGTTACTGAACTACATCCAAAGGACATCAGTGTACAGTACTGCTGCTAGCATGTAATGCCACTGTGGACTGCAGCAGAGATATTGGCCAATATATATGGGGGTCTGACACAATCTGTACATGTCAGAAGTATACACATACACCCTTAGTGCTACACATGTGTACCATGCCTGACAATATGGATGGGGATGGCCATGTAGATGGGTATAACACATGACGACAGGTATATAATGTCCACCACAGGTCATGCATTCACACACCCCTGCCTGGCCTGTAATGGTATGACCACTGGTACAGGGGTGCCATGGTCACATACTACACAATAGGTATTGACATACATCTGCACTGCATCCCACTGCCCTGTCTGACATACATGACTGTTAGGGGAGGTCTGGAAGCAGGACATCTGGCTAGTATCTGCACATGACATCCCACTGGGTAGGTACACCAGCTGCTAGGCATGTCACAATGCACTGTGCAGGCTGCAGGCATACTGGCTCAACATGGCCTACACCTCCCAAGGGGGAATGCACATGTACCTGCATATACAGCAGGCTCCACAGGCATGTCACAGCACAGGGTAGGATACACCTGTGTGACAGTGCATATCCACAACCAATGTGAACACAGCCACAGCCACATATGGTTAGCTAGCATGGTATGACAGTATATGGACTATGTGTTCGACACCATCCTCATATATGCCACTCACAGACTGCCCTACATATACTGGCCTGCTACACAGTTTGGTTTGTGGCTGTCTGTGGTATGGGACACATGTGTTTATGGCCCTACAAACATGTACGCCGCTACAGTACTATACAGATGGGCAGCATGTAACATCTGAAAGTAGGGGAACTAGGACAATGTCATCTACCACAGTCTGTACACAGGCTAAGGTACATATCAACACTACGCACACTGTCGACATTCACCATAGGTACACAGACATCAGTACTGTACGAACATCCTCGGAATGTCAGGTAATGTAATGTAACCCCTACTGTACATAACATGTGTAGCAGTCAGATATATCAGTGGCCTGTTCTCAGCTATGATGCCACAAAGTATGGTGTACAGCACATATGCACCACTTCATGCACAACATATGTACAAAGGTTGATAGAGGTGTGGCTGGAAGCACATACACAGGGCCAATATCGACATGTTGCTGTGATGACCATATACATTAACTGTTGCCACAGGGTTGTTGCAACATATGTCCTTTGAAGGATATGACATCTGTGACTACCACAGCTTTCTCCATCTACTGACTGCAATCCTCACACTACCTTCAGCAGTCAACAGCTGGATGCTCCATGGGTGACACATGCAACCACGGACACAACACTGCCCAGGCTGCTGATGAACTTGCAGATGGAGATTCCCCATCAACATGGAACTGACATGGCAGGTATTGAGACATGTACATCAGCCATATCCACACAAACACTGTGAAAGCAACATTACTCCAAATGCAGTATAGTGGCACTTACAGGCTGTAGTCAGGTCAGGCACATCCACCTGCCATTTGATGCACCGTTTCTACAGTGTATGTTGTTAGAGGTACACCGCAATCCATCTGGGATGCTGTTTGGCACAGAACAGATCTACTTCCTGCTCACAGTGGGTGACAAGGGCAAACACCATCATGATGTTCCTGGGTATTGGGGTGTGTTTCCATACAATTGATGATGGGGATGTTACCACAACTGTTTCACATGCAACCAGCTAGGGGAGGGGAGGGCTGCAATTCATGCAGAGGCCATCAGCTGATCATGAGCATTACTTACATTACACATGCTGCTGCCCATGTTGTGAACACAGATTACCATCAGATGTGCCAGTCCTGCTCACCTGTGGCTGGAGCTGGTAATGGCCAGCAGCTTTACCCTCCACCTACATGGTGTGCATGCTATCAGCATTCCTTGGTGTCAGTGGCATCTGTCCATATGGGCATGTTGTCAGGCATGGTATGTCCTTTGTGGGTCACATGTGATGGCACCACAGGTGGTGCAGTTGTCCATTGGAGAACATGGGGGAGGTACATTGTCTGCATGTATATGCATATTGGACAGTTGGACTGGGTGTCATGACCTCTGTGGCCCACCACTGTCACTCCATAGTTATTATCAGTGGCCAATATCTAGTGTACTACTCACATATTGGCTGTTACCTAGGCATGTGTGTGTGTATGACACATGGGGTGAGAGTGTGCTCTGGGTAATACTGTGGTTGCTAACTGTGATTGCCTGGCCTTGATGTCACATGTCATGGTATGGCTCTGCACCCCGGCCTCTCAGCCATGTCACATGTGTTATCCCTGTACAGTGGACATTGTGATATATAGTATGGCCACCATATAAGAAAAATGCAAAACCCGCTCCACATTGGCCACAGGTGTCACACAGTCACAACCACCTCTACACAGGTTATGGGTTACAAACACCCACTCATCCGTCATGTTTGGGAGTAGAACCCCTACATAACTAGTGTATGACACTACAGCACTACACAGTTATAGTACACGCCATGGATATTATTGGGGTAGTCCTTGCCCAAAAGAGTATTTCACACTGACTGATAGCAGGATTGCCAAAATAGGGCTTTGAAATGACTGCAAGAGACTAGCCTAAAATGCATTGTTGCCTACACAGACAGTAACACACACAATACATCCGGAACTGCCATGTGTGGGGATGGAATCCGACCACACATCTAATTCACAATGCAGCAGTACACAGTTATAGTATGCGCTACAGAGATTAATGGGCTACAGCTTTCCCAGGGGAGTATTTCTAGGTGGGTGACATCAGCAGCCTTGCTAAGTTGGGTATGTGAAATGTACTGGGTGTGAGTAACCTAAAAGCATTGCTCTCTACACAGTCAGACATGCATGCATACACACACAGTTGGCAGGTCAGGGGCTAGAACTCCCAACTAACTCCTTAATCACACTATGGCCATACAATGTTACGGGACATGCTACGGAGATTACATGATGAGGATCATCCCAGATGTGTATTTCAAGTTGCGTGACATCAGCAGCCTTGCCAAAGGAGGGTAATCAACTTGTAAGGGGTGTGAGTAGCCTAAAAAGCATTGCTCTCTACACAGTCAGTGGCAGACAGACACACATATGCACAGTTGCCACATCTGGGGTTTGACTTCCTTCCTAACTACATTATCACACTACAGCAGTACGCAGTTACAGCATGTGCTATGGAGATTACTGGGCTACAGTTCTCCCAGGGGAGTATTTCTAGGTGGGTGACATCAGCAGTCTTGCCAAAGTTGGGTGTGTGAAGTGTACAGGGTGTGAGTAACCTAAAAGCATTATGTTTTACACAGTTAGACATGCATGTATACACACACAGTTGGCAGGTTGGGGGCTAGAACTCTCAACTAACTCCTTAATCACACTATGGCCATAAGATGTTACTGGATGTGCTATGGACATTACTCGGCTATGATCGTCCCAGAGGTGTATTTCAAGTTGCATGACATCAGCAGCCTTACCAAAGGAGGGTAATCAACTTGTAAGGGGTGTGAGTAGCCTAAAAAGCATTGTTCTCTACACAGTCAGGGACAGACAGACATGCACACATGCACAGTTGCCACGTCTGGGGTTTGTTCTCCTACCTAACTACATTATCACACTACAGCAGTTACAGCAAATGCTACAGAAATTACTGGGCTACAGCCCTCCCAGGGGAGTATGTCTAGGTGGGTGACATCAGCAGCCTTGTCAAAGTTGGGCATGTGAAGTGTACGGGGTTTGAGTAACCTAAAAGCAATGCTCTCTACACAGTCAGACATGCACACATATGCACACAGTTGGCAAGTCGGGGGCTAGAACTCCCAACTAACTTCTTAGTCACACTATGGCCATATGATGTTATGGGACATGCTATGGAGATTACGTGATTATGATTGTCCCAGAGGTGTATTTCAAGTTGCGTGACATCAGCAGCCTTGCCATAGTAGGGTATTTGAATTGTAAGGGCTGTGAGTAGCCTAAAAAGCATTGCTCTCTATACAGTCAGTGACGCACACCTACACACAGTTGCCACATCTGGGGTTTGACGTCCTACCTAATTACATTATCACACTACAGCAGTACACAATTAGAGCATGTGCTATGGAGATTACTGGGCTACAACTCTCCCAGGGGAGTATTTCTAGGAGGGTGACATCAGCAGCCTTGCCAAAGTTGGGTATGTGAAGTGTACGGGGTGTGAGTAACCTAAAAGCATTACTCTCTACACAGTCAGACATGCAAACATACAGTTGGCAGGTCAGGGGCTAGAACTCCAAACTAACTCCTTAATTACACTATGGCCATAAGGTGTTACTAGACATGCTACAGAGATTACTCAGATATGATTGTCCCCCAGGTGTATTTCAAGTTCCATGTCATCAGCAGCCGCCAAAGGAGGGTAATCCACTTGTAAGGGGTGTGAGTAGCCTAAAAAGGATTGCTTTCTACACAGTCAGTGACAAACAGACACACACACATACGTACACTTGTCACGTCTGGGGTTTGACCTCTTACCTAACTACATTATCACACTACAGCAGTACACAGTTACAGCATGCGATACTGAGATTATTGGTCTACAGTTCTCCCAGGGGAGTATTTCTAGGTGGGTGACATCAGTAGCCTTGCCAAAGTTGGGTATGTGAAGTGTACAGGGTGTGAGTAACCGAAAAGCATTGCTCTCTACACAGTCAGACAAGCACGCATACACACACAGTTGGCAGGTCAGGGGCTAGAATTCCCAACTAATTCCTTAATCACACTATGGCCATATAATGTTACGGGACGTGCCACAGAGATTACTTGGCTATGTTCGTCCCAGAGGTGTATTTCAAGTTGCATGACATCAGCAGCCTTGCCAAAGGAGGGTAATCCACTTGTAAGGGGTGTGAGTAGCCTAAAAAGCATTAGCGACAGACAGACATGCACACACACGCACAGTTGCCACATCTGTGGTTTGACCTCCTACCTAACTACATTATCACACTAAAGCAGTATGCAGTTACAGCATGTGCTACAGAGATAACTGGGCTACAGCTCTCCCAGTGGAGTATTTCTAGGTGGGTGACATCAGCAGCCTTGCCAAAGTTGGGTATGTGAAATGTAAGGGGTGTGAGTAACCTAAAAGCATTACTCTCTACACAGTCAGTGAGAGAAAGACACACACTCACACAGTTGCCATGTCTGGGGTTAGAACTCCTACCTAACTAGTCTATCACACTGCAGTAGTACACAGTTATGGGATGCACCACAGAGATTACTGGCCTACAAACCTCCCAAAGGTGTATTTCACATTGGATAACCTCAGCAGGCTTGTCAGGGTACTACTATGGGGTGGTCAGTGTGTGTATGGCCCATACACCATTCATGTAGGGGTGATACGCCACAGGCGGCCACACATGGGGTCATATGTCACAGGTGCATATTAGGGCAATTAGCTGACTATGTCCTTGTACAGCCATGTTGCACAGCTGGCTCATGGACCACACAGTCTGTGGTGCTGACAGGTACTGGTCACTAGTAACTGCAGTGTGTGACATCTGCAACTGATGTGTTTGGGGCCCTTTGGCTCTGTGCTCAGTGGGACAGGCATTGATGGTGCCATGTCATGTTCACCCTCTTCCACACATCTATATCCATCTACCACTGGCGTATTATCGTGTGTTATCCTTACATATATGTCTTATCCACTGTGTGTGCAAGGCATGAATGATGCATACTGACATGTGTCTGCAGCAACTATTGCAATCGCTGGATATGTCTGGTCCACTGGTGTTTGCATACATGGCCTTCATGTGTTTAAGTGTGTGAGCATACCCAGGATGACTTTTCAGTATGTTGACGACTGACATTGCCTTCATTTCTCTAAGTGTGCGAGCATGCCTAGTACGGCCATCTGTTATGCATGTGTGGTGCATGTCTGGTGGCTTGTACTGCACAGCTGACCTTCGTGTTGTACACCAACAGGTAGCATGCTGTGTCTACAGGGTATCCGCTGATCATCTGGCATTGACTGTTGCAACATGTCTGCATAGCAGAGGGTACACCTGACTATTTCTATGTTTCTACACAGTATTGGGGGGGGGCGCCCCTGACTGTTACTGTATTTCTATGTGAGGTGGGGGGGGCACACCTGACAGTTGCACACATTTGCTAGGACTGTACTGGTATGTTCTGTAGTCCGGTTCTGTTAGTAGTCTTACCCATCATGCTGGCTACGCCATACTGGTGTACTTCTGTTCTTATCTTTTGATTGCATACACATTAGTTTCTGACTTCCTAGCTGTCAAAACTGACATCCAACTAACTGGCCTCCTGTGGTCTGTCCATGTAGGCCTGGGTGGGGGTCACCCATATCCCTCATTCAGAAACCATAGTATGGCATTTGTTTGTGTTTGAGTACACCTGTCCTGCTGCCTGTGACTGTTGTTGGGTATGTGACCCCCCCTCCTGACTGGCATGTGTGAGTCACTTATCCTGTGGGTGTCCCAGTATTGCGGGTTGTGCTGCAGGGCTGCCTATGTCGGATGCATGTAGTACACTGCCTCTGCATGGTTAGGCACAGGTAGTGTAATGTTTGGCATCCCTTTTACTGTATGTGAGAGTCGGAGAGAGGTGCTATTCCCTGGGTCCCTCCCATGTCAGTGCATGTGCTATGCGTTGCCTCTTTGCCAGGGCCAGGGCATACTGGGCATGCCTCCTTCTGCCTACTGGGGCAGGCTCAAGTTGTTCCTCCTCTGAGTCACTCTGTGCCTGTGCAGGCCTTGGCATTGGTGGGGGGCTATATGGCCCTGCCCCTTGCTACTCCTGCTGCAGCTGTTTCCGCAGGATTATAGTGTGTAGCATGGCACATACAAGGATGATTTGAGTACATGTAGTTGGTGAGTACTGCAAGGCTCCACCGGATGTGTCCAGGCACCGGAACCATGACTTGAGCATCCCAAACACACAGTCTATTATGATTCTTGTTTGTGCATGTGCCTCATTATGGTGTTCTTGTTCGGGTGTGTGTGCATTTCTGATGGGTGTCATCATTCACGGCTCCAGTGTGTATCCAGCATCCCCCACTAGGTGACCATGTGGGATGTCCCCACTGGCAAATTTCTGGTACAGCTGCGTCAGATGCCAGATGTGGGAATCGTGATAACTTCCAGGGCAGCCAGCACACATGTTCAGTATTATGCCCTGGGCATCACACATGACCTGGCAGTTGATGGAGGGTAAGCCCTTGCTTTTGATGTAGATCCTACCCTGCTTACTGGGTGATGCTTTGAGGTGTATGTGCATGCAGTCTATTGTACCCACTACCTCAGGGTATTCTGCTATTTGGTGGAAGAGACCCATACTGCTGGCCAACGCCTCACGGGTGAGGGGGAAATATACGTGCTCACCGACATGTTCTGCCATGGCATCCAGGAACTGGTGGAGTACCCTGGATGCTGATGCCTGTGAGATCCCCATCATATCCCCAGTTGGTCTTTGGAAGGTACTTGTAGCTAGTATTCTTAGGCCTACACATACCTTCATTTCCACTGGGATGGGTTCCCCTCTGTTAGTTCTGTGTGTCAGGCATGGCCGGCACAGTTCAACAATCTGCTGTAGGAGGTCCCTGTCCACCCTATAGCACTCCACTATCTCCAGCACATGTAACCCTTAGTAGGTCACCCTGGGTCTGTACTCTCTTCTCTGTCTCCTCACTGTGGGTTGGTCGGCAGCATTCCCATCCTCGCCACCCTCAGCCTCTTCCACAAGTTGTATGATAGCTATTGCAGCCCCAAACATTTTGCTGTTGTGAGTGTTAAAAGTACCCCACTTGTTTACACTGGTGGTGTAGGGTGTGGGAAAAACCAGAGGGGTAGGTGTTTGCATAGTTTATAGTGGCATCCTGGGCTGGGCTGGTCTGCTGCCTGTGTAACTGGCTGGTCCCGATCTGTTTCACCTGGTAGTGAACCTAGTACCCCTTGATTAACTTCCTACTGCTGCTTTCCCTTCCCATTGCCCTTCTGATAAATCCCTGGGGCACACCGCACAATGGGTGTACTGCAATGTGCACACTGCTGCTATTTCTTGGGTTCACTTCCTTTATCTTCCTGTAGATTCTGTTGCGTTGCACGCACACCCGCTTACACTTTGTCATACCTGCTGCAGGTTTAGACACACCTCCTGGCTTTGCTGTGCTAAGCTGGGTGCACCCCCGAGCCACAGAGCTCCAATCCGCCGACAGTATGCCTGACACTCCCACACATGATGTCACCTACCTCCTAGTCTTGCACTCAGCTATTCATACTCATACACTGTTGGGACCTGCCTCACATGCTGGGGAAAACTGGGATTCACTATCCTTCCCCTCATTTGCATAGAATTGCCAGCTAATGCATAGTTACATGTGTCACACTGTGCCTCCCCCCTTAGCAACCACTACTCACTGGCCAGGTTGTCATTTGCCTGCCACTGACTTGCATGGCGGAATACTGATTTTAGTTAGACTGTTTGTTTTAGATTTATTTTCTCATTTCCCTGCCGATCCCATTTGTGCACCGCTGCCCTATGCTTCAACGGCCGTGATCAGCAGACATATCATAAAAGTTGTATTTTGTACATTTGACATTGTTTACAATGCCAAATGCCTTCTACTTGGCCATTGGCATGCTTCCTCCATGATATGCAGCCTTTATTTGAAGTTGTCATAGCTCCATTTTGGAGTTTGCAATACTGTACTCGGTTACTAACCGAGTACATTTCTGCATATTATGCTAGTCCTGCATGTCCTGATTCCTGCTTCCTGGATGGCAGATTTACCTCATTTGCATGGTTTTCACCTGCAAATGGGGTGATTTGCATACGGGGGCTGGGGACATGCAGCACTAGTGCTACAGCACTCGTGCACATCAGGCGTACATGTACGTGGCTCGCTCAGCCGCCATATTGGCAAAATTGCATCTTACACTAATCATGCACGCCTTGCAAGCTTTTGAGAATCCGGGGGATCATTTTTCCAAATGAGAAGGTAGAAAAAAGAGGCAAGGGTCAGATGAAAAGGAAGGAATCAAAAATTAATGTGGAAGGATTGAAGAACATTACTGTCAGAAAAAAGAAGAGAAAGAGAGATATTGACTACATGTCTCAAGATGTAGATGTACAAAGCCAGCTGGATGAGAGTTGCATGCTTGCAAATTTAATACACAATGAAAACAGTGGGATTAATAAGACGAATAGTGACAAAGATCATTCCTTTGTAACGATAGAGCAGATATTACTGTATTAGAAGTTGAAGATTCTTCAGATGTGGTCAGAAATTATATTCTTATAATTTGAGATTCTATTCTTAGAGGAACTGATAGTTATATTTTCTGAGAAGATAATGAACATTGAATAGTGTTATGCTTGCCAGTAGCAAAAATGGAAGATGTGAGACAAGCCTTGGAATACCTTAATGTAAGGAAGTAAGGATCTGTTTTTATTCATGTTGGTACAAATGATCTCATCCGCAAAGACTCTCTGACTGTTAGTAGGGAACTTACAGCCCTCTTAGATAGTATAGCTTGTACTGGTGTTAGGACGTATTTTTCACATATCACATATAGAAAAGATAGTCAAGTTATTGTGAATGAAAAGATTTTTTGGGTAAATACCTACATGGAGAAAATTGTCCCATTTTAAAAAATGGAAATGTGTAGAGCATCCAAGCCTAGTTTTGGGCACATTTGTTCAGACAGGATGGCATGCATTTGTCAAAACACTAAGCAGAATTTTTGACAGGTTGAAAATTTAACAGTTCACAGAGAGTAACAGTTGATGCATCTCTGATAGTTGTCAATACTAGAAGCTTTAATAACAACATTTCTTTTATTGGAAATTTTTCTATGTTCCCACAAGATTGATGTTGTTATTGTTTGTGAAACATGGTTATAGAACAATGATTGGAAACCAGTTCTGTCAGGGTATAAATATTTTTACTGTAACAGACATTCTAACAAAAATCAGGTGGAAGCATTGTAATAAGGATTAAAGATAGTTATGAGACCTGAGATTATTACATGTTCAATTATAACACCAATACTATAGACTGTGTAACTGTGACAATAAAGAGAACCCTGAAACATCTAACAATTGTTGGAGTGTATAGACCATCAAAGTCAAGTGCAGATGACGTACAGGAATTCATACATTTCTTGTATGAAACCCAGGAGAGAATAATAATATTAGCTGAGGACTTTTTACCACAGACAAACTGGTATAATATTGATTCAACAAAAATTAGCAAGGAAATTATTCAAAATGTATGTTCAGGAACAACAGTTGCTTCAGATTGTATAAACCTACCAGGGTATGGAACACAGTAGACATTCTGTTCCTAAAGAAATTCCTGTTACTTCAAATCAAATTTTACCACCATTGATGGGCAGTGATCATGGGTTATCAAGGTTAATTTGTTACTAGATAACTGCCAAACTGAAATCTAAACCAATGTACAGAAAACTAATTACAGATTATAAGTGGTGTGTTCAGTAGAAAAACTGCAGATGGAATGCAGAAAGTTTTGAAAGAGAAATTGTTTGTGTGCAAAAAAAAAAATTTAACATCAGGATCTAGGCATACAACATCTGGGGGATATATATCCATAAGAACAAGATATCTGATTAAGGTGAGAGACAAAAATATATGAAATGGAAGATGGGTTGAACTACAACTTTGAAAACCAAAATAAACAAGCTGGACAAACAAATTAAGCATAGTGTGAGACAAGATCAAGAAAAAAATTGAAGAAAATGTATATAAAGATATTAAGCATACTAGGAAACCTTTTTATAGATACGTAAGATGTAGAAGGAGTAAAGATATACAAATCGATAAACTGTGTAGATTCTAAAATTTATTCTCAGACACAACAGATTATAGATATATTTAGAATATCTTGTACAAAACAATTTGGCTCCACAAAAGGGGTGATAAGTTGTCCTAGTCACATCCAGGTAGCCCCAGATACTGGAATCAAATTAGATTATATCGAAAAAGAACTGCACAAACTGGATCCAAACAAAGCACATGTAGGAGACAGAATTGGATGTAATGACCTGAGAACACTTCAGCAAAAACTTAGATTATAATTATATCTATTATTTACTAGGTTATATAAATATGGGGAGATTCCTCAAGGTTGGAGACATGTGCTTATTAAACCTGTCTTTAAGGGAAAGGGGAGTAGGACAAACCCAGATTCATATAGACCCTTAAGTCTACTTTCAAGTTGTGGAAAAATGATGGAGAAGGTAAAATTAGATACGTTATTATCAGAAATGGATATGCTGGGACTTAAAACCATATGTCAGCATGCATATGTTGAAATATATCTATTACCACCTGTAACATGTTCTAGAATAATGTAACTACAGTTATGAATGAAACATTGTGCTGTAATGTAATTTATATAGATGTAACTTCAGCATTTGACAAGTCCATACACAAAACACTGATCAATAAATTAGAACAACTAGATATAGATGTACTCTTGATAAGACGGATAACTGCATGGCTTATAAATAGGATATGGCAAGTACCATACAGCAATTGGACAGGTGAAATTCTTGGTGACAATCAAGGTATTCCACAAGACTCTGTCTGAGGTCCTTACTTGTTTAGATTGTATCTTTCAGACTTAACTTTTTCATCTCCGGTGTTTTACAGTCTATATGCAGATGACCTGAAATTGGGTAAATTGATTGCATGTGGGAAAGATAAGGCATGTCTGCAAAAGAACTTGACTAAATTGACCATATGGGCTCATGAGAGTAATATGCTGATAAATACATCAAAAACTAAGCATATGAGATTTGGGAGACATAAATTGAAATGTGAATATTTAACACAGCACACAGTGATTGAAATTGCAGATTCATTTAAGGACATGGGTATAGGGGTAGATCCAGTTCTGACTTTTTATAAATATTTCAGCCAATTGGTTAATGATAGTTATAGAACTATAGGTTGTATAAAAAAATGTATAAAGTCTATGAAATCAGAAATGATGAAGTCATTGTTTGCTAGTTACATTAGACCCAAACTTGAACACGGAAAACAATATGGAAAACTTATTAGAAAACAAGTATGCGCAAACTGGGAAGAGTACAGCAGAAATATACTAAGGGCATCCATGGATGTGAAAATTTAAGTTATTATGAAGGACTAAAATATCTGAACTTCCACAATGCCTCTTATAGATATTTAAGAGGAGATCTTATTCAGGTATATAGGGCATTTAGAGACAATTACTTCTGGGAGGGTGGCCGTGGTGGTGCAGTGGTTAGCGTTGCCACCTCACAGCAAGAGGCTCTCTGGTTCAATTCTCGGCTGGGGTACCTTCTGTGCGGAGTCTGCATGTCCTCCCTGTCATTGTGAGGGTTTCCTCCGGGTAGTCCACTTTCCTCCCAAAGACGTGCAGTAGGTGGATTGGATACTCTAAATTGGCCGTAGGTGTGAGTGTGTACATGTATGTGCCTTCTGTGTAAGGTTAGGCACTGGGCTGGAAACTTGACACTGTAAAACTCTACTGCCAATCATGAACAGACAAATGATCTACTGTGGCAACCCCTAACCAGGAAAAGCCAGAAGAAGAGACAATTACCTCTGGGAATGTTTGAGGTTATGAAAAGTAGTATAGAATTATCAGGCAACCTATGTAGAAGATTCTATAGGAATGAGAAGTGTACTAATTGTCTCTCTGAGAAAGCAGCAGATGCATGGAACAGACTACCAAATTACATTAAAGCAAGTACTAGTTTAGCTATAACTTATTATGGGAACAAGAGACGTTGTATATTGGCAGGCTAGAAGGGCATTATGTGTGCTTGAAATATTTGTATGTATGTATGTATACCTTTGTATGGCATCCAGATCTCTTTTGGATCTGGCTTCCTTAACCAAGTGCCTTACCAACAAATAATAAGAAATATTAGACAGCACAAGGATTTATTAACAAAATTACACTAAGACTGTAAACCTAGGTTGCTGTGCAGTGGAGAAATAAATCACTTTTTGCCATTTAGTTTTCATATTTTCATATTTATCATCATACCTTCTTAACTGAGAGACCTACATACTGTCAAGGGGTGTGGTGTTATATGTTATGGAGAGATACAAGAACAATTCATTGGCATTGTCCATTCAAATCACAGAGTACTTGAGATATTGCTAGTTGCTTGTTAGTAAATATGTACTTAATATTTCAAAAAATAAGTGACTTACAAACTGTTACATGGCATCAGATGAAACCTTAGATGTTGTTGAAGAAAACTGTCGTTGGTATTTGCACTTCAACTTGCACATCTTGAGACATATCCAGTATTACTCTTATTGCTAATTATACAGTTAAGCATATATTTTCATATGTATGCAAATATCTAAATAAACATACACACACAGAGAAGAATATCTTGCTGCCATGTGAAAGCATGCCTGGTTAACCAAAGTGTTTTAACAATATATGTTGGACATTTTCCAAGATATGACAATTTTTGAAAGTTTAACAAAAAATATAATTCTGTGTTTGTGTGAATTAATAATATGATATAGTATTTATGGAAAGACAGGAATGCACATACTGTTATCACTGCAAAGAACACTTCTTACTAATGATATTGATATTTACACAATTTTAATAGCTTTTATTGTTCAGAAAATATTCACACTTGTTTATCTTATGCTTCTGAAGTTGATTTTTCAGAAAATGCTCTGGAATACAAGATGTGTGTAGGCTGCTAGAGGTGTGACATTCCACACAACATAGGTGTTAATGAGCTAAGCATGGTCAGCAAACTGCAGTCTATGCAATGGATATACATTTCCTGTGCTTTTGTGGCCTCAAATTTCTTGTATATTTAGGACCCATGTTTCACTATTCCAGTATGAAGATTAACTTCTACTTCCACCTTAAAAAACAACCCACAGAGGTTTTACTTCATCACCTTCCCACATCATATGACACAGATCAACTTCTCATTTCTAACATCTATAATACTCACTAGAGAGGCCAAAAGAGCAACAACTAAACCCGTGAAAGAGTAAAAACAATTTTTTCCTAAAGTCTGAATCAACTGGATTCAGGTTTTGACACTGGGTGCTCTTTACTGTATGCTCTGTCATCCCCATTAGCATAGCAGTGCTCTTTGCGGGTCCCAAAAACTACTGCCCCACCCCCTTAGCTCTTTAAATGAAGTACAAAAAAAACTTGCAAGATACTACCTGCAGACATCCATCCTCTCCCAAGCTCTTCTTCAAGTGAAGAGCAAAAAATGTTCCTACTACTGGCACAGTAGCCAGGTGGCCAGATGCAAGACACTGTCCCCCACACCTGTCCTAGACTTTTAGGTCCCATGTCTGTGTCCTGCCCATAAGCCTCCTCCTCCTAGCTTAGTATCAAAAAATGTAGCTAACAGCTTTTACAGCTTATACCTGCTTGCATGGAGCACTACAGCTCTCAGGTTTTAGTTAAAACAAATTCTTTTACTTTTAAACTGTAGCAAACTCCGTTTTTTAAACACCTTTACTGAGATGTCACTTGTGACCTAGGCATATTTACATTTATACTAAAGTAATCAAACTGTATTAACAAATTTACATTAACAAACATACTTCAAATATATTGCTATATATCATATATCCTAAGCAACGTTACATAAATAATTCAATTCTTGTCCCTTTATTTAAACAATAAACATTTTTATTAAACCTAGACCACACGTGCAGTGCTACAGTGCTCAGGTTTGACCACAAATCCAACAACAGCTTTTAAAAGCCAGTATTGCACTAAAGTGCAATCAGGATGATGGATGGCTAATCGTGCTCCCTAACACTTTGCACCCAGGGCAGTTAAGCCATCTTACCCCACCCTAGTTAGACTACTGGTCATTGCTAAACAGGGAGGTAGGTGGTTCACTAACCCTTTTCTTTCAGCAGGCCAAATTAGCTGTACTATTCACTTGTAAAGCTGCTTATATTTTAATATCTACATGCAAACATTTTGTCACTGTCAGGTATCCACAAGGTCTAACAACGCTCAATAATGACATCTGAGTGAAGGTGGATGACTAGGATTGCCACTTTTTCAGATGTCTAATGTAAGAAACAGAAGGTGTGATCAAACATATAAAAATCACCCTGGTGTGACCGAGACGTTTGCTGATAGCTTTGAAATAAATAATTGAACTAAGCCAGCGAGAAGGGTCTGTTAGGCCCCCCACAGCTTTGGGGCTCAAGACTCTGTGGTGAATTTCAGAGCTTTTTTCTGACCTTTTGATCCAGTGAAAGAATGGCATGAGCAAAAATATTCCCCTGGATTTATTAATCTTCCGTGCAGGACTAGACTAGTCCTGCACAGAAGCGGCCGCTTAGGAGCAGGATGGCAGCACCCCATGCATAGTAATGAAGGCATGCTGCCCAAGCTCCCAGGCTTACATGGAGCGTGTACAAGTGCAGGGGGTGTGTCTGAGAGCAGAGCTCTCAGAATAAACACTCCCCTGCAATGCTGAACAGCAGAAAGTGGAAATAAATGAGTGATACCGCTCATAGGTGTCCATATATCCCCACCAACAGTCTCCCATGTGTACAACAGCAACATGACATAAAAATCAAAAAAAGAAACCCCTGTATTGGTGTCTGAAGCTCCGAGTACAGCTACCCATAGGTGTGTGGGTGTGCCCATTGCCTAGCCATGGTGAGAGCAGTAAAAAAGGCTGAAAAGGATAACACATGTGTGTGTGTGTGTGTGTGTGTGTGTGTGTGTGTGTATATATATATATATATATATATATATATATATATATATATATATATATATACACACACAGATATATAGCTATGATATGATACAGCACTTATAGGTTCATAGGTTCATAGATTTATAGGTTGGTACTAGGCTATTGGCCCTAGGGCCTATACAAGCCTAGCCATAACAATTCCCTGGATATTTCTTCCCATAATATTTACTACCTGGACCCCTGCCTACCCTGACTGATGTGATCCCCAGGGTGAATTTCCTATCACCCATCCAGTCGTCAAGGTTCCTTTTGAAGAGGGTCAAGGAGGCACTCTGCTTGACACGTATGGGCAGGCTGTTCCAAAGTATGGGGAGTCTCTGGGTCAGGAGCCTATCCCTCCAGCATGTTTTGTTCATTGTGATGATAAGGTTTAGATCCCTGGAGCATGTGGCTCTGAGGGATTGGGATTTCTTTAAGTGGAGCATGTCCAGCACCTCAGGGTTTGGCATGGCCTTGTATGTTAAGCAGAGATCACCTCTGAATAGACGATATGCCACAGAGTATAGCTGGAGTTTTTTTAGATGGTCAGTATAGGGCATCTGCTTTAGGCCTGTGATTCTTTTAGTGAGGTATTTCTGCGGCCTTTCCAGCTGTTGCAGATGTCTTGTGAGGTACATACCAAATGAGGCGTTGTACTCTATAATGGGTCTAATGAAGGATGAGTACAGTGGGATAATGACCTCCTTTTTTCTGGATGAAAATAAAGCCGTTAGTGATGAGGTGTGCCACATAGTAGGATTTCCTGACTGTTGTGGTGATGTGGTTATCGAAGGTGAGGCCACTGTCCACCTGTGTCCCTAAGTCTCTCATCACACTTTCGGTGTTTAGTGTACTGCCACCTATGTGGTAATTCATGGGTACATGGCTTTTCCCAAAGGGGATAACTATACATTTCTTGGCATTAAGCTTGAGCCCATGGCTCTGGCACCAATCATCTGTTTCTGTAAGGCCCTTTTTTAGAATATCCACATCATTTGGGGATTCAATAATGGCTCCCAGTTTTCAGTCATCTGCAAACTTTGTTAGCCAGAGTCCATTAGTGTTGGTCTGTACTTCAGAGAAGTAGATGCCAAACAAGAGCAATCCCTGGACAATTCCCCTACTATCTGCCCCTCTGTGTGCCCCATTAACACCACTTACCTATCAACCTCTGTTACATTACTATTAATGTTCACAGTCACAAGTAGGTGACACCCTCAACCCCAACTATATTGGCAGAATCTGGAACCCCCTACCCATATGTATTACCTCAGCTGTCCCACACAACATATGTAAATAACACATGAAGGAACACCTCACACACACTTGAATCAGCACATGCTCACCCACTTGGTGAATCCCCCTCCAACTAACACTCTATACCCCTACACCAACTAGTGAAACCGACACCTCCTGTCCTGCCTAGCATACAAATCTCAACATCCTGCAATCTTTCCCTTTCGCTCCCTCACCAATCATTCCAACGGCCTACTATAGAGTTACAATGTCCCCCCCTCTACCTACCTACCTACTTCTTTACTATTCTCTTCTACTCTACCACACAGGTATGGCGTAACTAAACCTAACCCAAATACCTGACTGTAACCTATCCAGAACTGTTAAACTGGAATCTCACTACACCTTAAATTGACCTTCATCAACAGTCATACCTGACATGTAAACCTGACTTAAGAATGTATAATACTGACATGTTAATGTGAACAAAGCATGAAGAATGCGGTACGTAGCTATGGTAAGTCTGTTACTCTCTATGAATGTGTACACCTCAGTAGTACATGTAATGTGTAGCTGGGGTTTACTGTGGAACTCCACTCCCCAGGCCCGGCTGACAATGGAGAAGCATCCAGTCGGATTGTCCCGGACAACAAATGTGAACTAAATACATGAAGTAGCATGGGGGCATGCGGCAGCAAGTGGGGTTATGCCTATTTGGGCGGCGGTAAGCAATGCCCACACCGGTTAAGCAATGTGGAGGCCAACTCAGTGTAAGACGCCATAACTGAAGGTCAGCAAGGCTGAGCCTCATGCACACCAGCATACCCATCTACACTTCCTCTACAGTGTCTTAGGCACTCTGTAGCCAACAGCTCTCATCGTGCCCATTATCAAATTAATCTGCACTCCCAGGTTCCAACCCCCCCACCCTGCACACTATAGTCTAAGTGTGTTTCCACTAAGGCATGGCAGATACACATTCAGCTGCTGTTATCACAAACATATCATCCAGCACAGTCAGTCAACAGTGTAGGAAATGTATGTAAGTATGTAGATTAATACCAGCATACATGTGCACATTGCTCAATCACAGTATTCTGAGCAGTCTATGTGTATTGATGAACTGTGCCTGTCCACACATACTGTGAGAACAGTAGTCTTGTATAATACTAAAGAGAAGAATGAAAAATGGTGCACACTGTGGGGGCATGTGCCATGCACAGAATGTCACACCTGGGGCATTGGTTTCATGGAACTGGGAGATGAGGCTGGCCTGGTGTGTGACCAAACCACTGCTTCTCAAACCCCTGGCAGGATGCTACCAGTGGGCGAAACAGTGCAGACCAGCAAAGTCTACTTGTGGCACAACAACAGGTCCGTCCCTGGTGGGACGAATCAAACTTAGTGGGTCACATAGATGTTTCCACCAGTATCGGAGGAGGATCACGGGAAGGCTTGAATGTACGTGGACTAAACGGATGAAGAGCCTGCAGAAAGTTGGGTCGACACAGTATAATGGAGGAGTACTGACACGTGCAGAGAGGGAAATGTGTGGAGGTGTGATATGGCTGGACTAGCAAATGGAGAATGGATGGATGCTGTGTACGTGGAGCTCGGGGCCGGGGGAAGCGAACATGGGTATTACAATATGGTAGAAATATGCAAATGAAGCGGAACAGCAATAATATAATGGGTAGAGCATCCGTCCAATGAGCAGGCATTTCTGGTTCGGGTCCCACTGTAGCAGAGTTTATTTTACATGGCAAAGCACATTATAACCAATATTTATGTTGCAAAGCCCACTAAATAGCTGATATATATGAACTGGAGTACCACAAGGAATGCACATGTGACGTATCAGTGTCAGATGGAATAAGGCACTAGTAAGCAGGTGTAAGCACAAATAGGCAATAGTTGGCATATGTACACACTAGTAAGCGGGCGTAAGGCCTAAGGACTGCTTTAGAGTGCCTTAATCACTCTGTATCCAATTGGCCTTTGTCAGCCCGGCAACAAAATAACCAGCCATGCAGGTCATAATCCCAGGACCCTGTACACCACAGTCCCAGTAGCTATCCACCAAGCCATAACAGACATACAGAAGAATGGGGTAGTAGTAAACATGTCCTCACCATAGTATAACCAAATTGAACCTGTGAAAGGCATCAGTATACAGCCATATGTGTCATAACTGACTACAGAACATACACATGTGAAATGGAGTACAGCAGTAAGTCCAGATGTGAAGTGTTAATGTAATAAAGTGTAGAAGTACCTAGGACCCCATACAGTGTCCATGCACATGGGTCAAGGATACATGACACATATATAACAAGTGGCGAAGGGGAAATCAATGCCAAAAGGCAATTATCATGCAAATCTAATAATGCACACCGCTAAGCGTAGCACAGCACTGGCTCCCAGACTACTGGCAGGATACTACCAGTGAGAGAAACAGTGTCACCCTGCTAAGTCTACTCTTAAACAAACAAACATCCATCCCTGGCAGAACGACCCCAAATGTCTGCCAAAAAGAGCCCTCGGGGTAACATACCATACCTAAAACATAAGCACAGATGGTGACGTATGTTCGTAGACTACATGTGTGGGAAGCATGAAGATCCATGGGTTGAGATAACATAGGCGAAGGGTCCTGAGAAGTGGAGAATGGGCAATGTGTAGTGGTGTGGTTAGATTAGGCTGGAACCTGTAGGAAGGATGACTGATGTGGAGGGGGAACAGGGGGGGAGGGAATGATGAGTACAACATTATGGACCGAGGCGTGCCATGGTTGGATGAACCCGTTCTAATGAGACTGGCCCATGGATGTCAGCGAGAAAGGTGGGGGGACACAGGGAAGGTACTGGGACATACCATTTCCCATGGCAAACCACGTTATGGGTAATATGTATGTTGCATAACCCACGGAATAACATATATACATGAACTGGAGTACTGCAGCCACAAATTAACATATATATATATATATATATATATATATATATATATATATATATATATATATATATATATATATATATATATATATATATATATATATATATATATATATATATATATATATATATGTATATATATAAACAGGAGTACTGCAGGAAATGCACATGTGAGGTGTCAGTATAATAATGCATACAGCAGTAGTTAGGTTAAGCAGCAATAAGCTGTTGTAAGCATATGTCAGCACTAGTATGCAAGTTTATGTTTCCAGGCTCAGCAAATCTGATGCAAACTATCTGTAGGTATATGTAACTGGAGGTCTGTGCTTGTGTGACAATGAGCACTGTGTACACAAAGTAAGCAATGTTGAGGCTACCCTGGTGTAACTGGCTGTTACCTGCAGTTGGTGACACATACTGTCGCGCAAACACGCTCATGACTGCTTACAAGTGCCTTAATCACCTTGCATCCCACCGCCCTTGTTCAACCCTGCAACATAACTGACAGCCACTGCACGGCCCAAACCCAGTATCCTGCATACCACAATCATAGTGAATTAACACTACATCATGTCGGATATACAGACATCACATGTATTCCCAAATATATCATGCAGCACAGTCAATCTGCATAAGGGGAATTGTACTAATATCACAACACTCAACCTCTTATTGCAGACATTGTGGTCACAGTGTGACAAAAGTGGGGTGCATATCTCCACACATGTGAAATATTGTTCATATACATGTATATAAACCCAAACAATTCTGGTCTTCAATCAACAAACTCCTTTCTCCTGGTTCAGCTAAAACTCCCTCCCCAATAAACGCAAACCCAGACACCCCTAGCCATACTGCTAACGCCTTCAACACCTTTTTTATTGAAACCATTCAATCTCTTGCTAGACAACTGAACACCAATAACTTTTACCCTCCAAATAATGTTATGGATTCATCCCAAAACTTCACTCTTCATCCTATCTCTACCTCCTTCATCTACAAGCTTATTCTTAAACTGAAACCCTGCACCCCCTCTGCTGACAAACTCCCCTCTCTCTTTCTTCAAAAGGCTGCTAAACAGATTGCATACCCTATATCTTTACTCATTAATAGGACTATCCAAGAAGGAACCATACCAGATATATGGAAAATCTCTCATATCATCCCACTACACAAAGGTGGAAACTCTATTGACTTTACTAACTTTAGACCTATTGCTCTTCTCTCTCCTCTTGCTAAGATTATGGAGAAATGCATTCATCAGCAACTCATACAATATCTCTCTTCTCATAACATAATTGCCAACTGTCAACATGGCTTTAGGCCCCACCATAGCACCTCCACTGCCCTCCTTTCTTTCATGGATACTATCAACAACTATCAAAACTCCAATATCTTCTCCTCTGCTCTATTTATTGACCTCTCCAAAGCTTTTGACATGGTGAACCACTCTTCCCTTATTAACATCCTTAAATCCCTCTCATTTGATAACCTGGCTTTAAAATGGTTTACCTCCTATCTTAACAACAGACATCAAGCCGTTCTTTGGGACAATCATATCTCTTCTCTATTGCCTGTTTCTATTGGAGTCCCACAGGGCTCTATTCTAGGTCCACTTCTCTTCTCCCTTTACATAAACGATCTCAACACAGTCATCCCTCAAGCTACCTGCATCCAATATGCTGACGACTCGACAATCATTTGCTCAGCATCTACCCCCACAGAACTACTGTCTCTAACTCAAACTACCTTCAACACTGTAGAAACCTGGTTTACTAGACGATACCTCCTCCTCAATGCTAAAAAAACAAAACTTCTCCTTTTCACTCCTACCACTCGAGCCTCCCCATTAAACTTCAACATTTTGTCTAATGACACTACTGTTATCTCTCCTGACACAACAACTAAACTGCTAGGAATAACCATCGACAACAATCTTACTTTTGATCAACACATCAATAACACCATCAAAACTGTTAATAAAAAATTGGATCATTATACCGTATCAAACCTTTTCTCACACCTTCTACCAGAGCTACTATTGCCCACTCCCATCTTATATCTACTCTTCTATGCCTCACCTATCTTCACTAACCTTAAGAAGGCCAACCTAAATAAACTAGCAACTTGTTACAATAGTATTGCCCGATTTGCCACCAGCAACCCTTTCAGAACACACCACTGTCACAACCTAAAACTCCTAGGCTGGCTTGAGCTACAAAACTGTCTTTTGATCTCACAACTTACCATTGCTCACAAGATATTTACCAACCTTATAATACCCCTATACTTTCTCAACTTTTAATCCCTTACAATAATCTTACCTCCCTTCGATCTTCTTCCAAACTCATGACCAAATCTGTAAAGTCCCATAACCTAGCTGGTGACTCTCTGTTCACTAATACTATAGGAAGGATATGGAATCAGCTACCCACTGATATCACTCTAACCTCCTCCTTACCTCTGTTCAAACAAAAAATCAAACTGTATTTCCAAAATCACTGGCTCTGTTCCTGTAGGACTCCTGACTAATCTCTTCTTTCCTCCTCCACTAGAACTTTACACTTTACTTAGTAAATATACTTATTCCTTCTTCTTATTGCCCTGTTGCTCTCCTCTAATGCTCTAACCTACTCCTCCTTTTTCTCTCCCCTGTCCTCTCGCACATTCTTACCCTTCTCCTCTCTAGACTATTGCTTCTTTCCCTCTTCCTCCTTTGTATTCCCTTCTTATCTCCTGTTCTACTTCTTCTCTTCAACATTTTTTGAAACCATGTTGCTAATCCTGACTTTGTGTAATGCTTTTACTGAACAACTATTTTATAGTATGTTCCTTAGGTATTTCGTGTATTTTTTTTTGTTTGTTTCATGTTACTAAATGTATATTCATTTTGTACTTAATTTTTTATTCTGTAAATTGTCCCGTTGAAATTTAGTATGTGTGGAGCTTTTCTCCTCGGGCCTCTACTGAAAATGGATATATATCCAGCTAGACTAGCCCGGTTAACAAATGTAAAATAAAATAAATAAATAAAAAATAAATAAAATGTAAAACATTGCTAGTTAAACAGTGATCTGTTGTAATACACATAATCTGAACAACATGATGTCTGCAATTGTAATGTATCGGCATTCCTGACCGACCACATGCCTGACATCATCCACGTCAGTTGGCCAGATGAATGTGGCACAGGCCAATATTGTGAGCCACTCATGCATGGACATATGGACAGTCATAGACCTGTAAATGTAGAGAGATACACAGGTACAAATAAATGTCTGACTCACACATACATCATATCACATCAATGGTGTGTAGGTGGGTGGATACATATGTCCACATATATTTATATATATATATATATATATATATATATATATATATATATATATATATATATATATATATCTGTCTCTCTCTCTCTCTCTCTCTATATATATATATATATATATATATATATATATGTATACAGATAGATATGTGAATTGCAGCACCAGATAGGAATAACAACCAGAACCCCCACCACAAAATTACTGACCTTATGCACAGTTGATGGGGTGGGGGCTCAAATGAGGGGAACCTGGTGATGACTGCTATGTACCCCACCACCACCGCCATAACAGATATGCTGTGCAATGCAATATCCAGCACATGCAGTTCTTGACCCCAGGACCCTCTGCAACACAGCTACAATGGTCTAACAGTAGGCCACTGTAGCTGTAGAAAGGCAGGGCAATATCTGAAACATATCAACCAGTCCAGCCATGCAACTGTACAGAGAATATATACCATCATCTCCATGTATCTGTGTGTAAATATATTACTATCTACACTGCTACAACATATCCATGTATATATATATATATATATATATATTTAATATATATATATATATATATATATATATATATATATATATATATATATATATATATATATTTATATATAGCTTTCTAACACTATATACAAATATATTACTATATATGGACATATATACACGCTGATGGCTACATCAACACATATATGTGTCTACACCTATATGTCTACATATACACAGCATGCTACATATCTGTATGCAGATATACAGCTATTTAGGTATATACGGACATAGTTGCATATATGTCAGCAGATATATGTATCTCTATCGGTACATATGGCCATACATCTGTAGAGAGCAATGGCAGATTAGCAAACACACATATGTCCACATGCACCATTACTGGGGTTGGGAGGCCCCACACACTATATGTCTCGTACAAGTAGGCACCCCCCCCATGGCCAAACACATCCACCCCATAATACACTACCAAGTGTTGCAGATCTCGTAACCGGGACATGACACGACATGGGCACAGGAAGTTAAAAGTACAACATCCCACCTGTATGATGTCAGGCTGGTATTGTTGACATATCATGCAGTACAGTCTGCCTCCCTCCCATAGGTAATGTAAATTGTGGTAGCCAGCAACATTCCCAGAATGCAGATACACAGACACAGATATGCAGATACATACACACATATGTACATATATATATATATATGTATATATAGACTCACACACACATACACACATATATCTATGTGTATGCATATGTATATATCTATATATATATATATATATATATATATATATATATATATATATATATATATATATATATATATATATACATATATGGATATACATGTGACTACACATACACACACAGATATATGTACAGTAGGATACATATGTAGTCGGCGCACACAATATGGATCAGCTACTATGCCTACAGCTAACCCCTGAACAACTGGACACTGTATGGGCCACCCATACAAATGACGACCGTTGCCTGCAACATATACCCACAGAGAGGCATTGGGAAAACACCACACACAGGTTTGCAAAAATGGAATACCTTTCCTTGTGTACCATGACAGTTCTACATGCCATGTCATATAGCTGTTCAGACAGTGACATCCAGATAAACAGAAAAATGCAACCGTGAAACAGTTATACTAATGCAGTAGTCTGGAAAGGTTCACAACTGTCGCTGTCCAGGCCAAGTCCTTAGATTTGTACAGTACTGAGGACTGACTGGGTCACAGGATACCAAACGATCAACTGTGTGTAATGCAGGTGTATAGTTCAGCAGCCACTATCTACACTATGTACAACAGCAGTGGGAAGTAAAGACATCATGTGACCACATAGGCTGTAACTGTGACATAACAAGGCATAACTGACACCATCACACGCACACTGACAAACAGAACAGTCTGTCTGGCAGGTGGCAGTAGGCTTGCAGTAACTGAATAGATGTACATAATGTACATATAGGTGAAGTATACAGCACTTTACATCCGGATATCTTATAACATAGAAACATAGAAACATAGATTAGTACTAAGCTAACTGCCCTTGCGAGCCATTTTAAGCCTAGCCAATTATCCCATGTGAGACTCAAACCCTGCACCTTGTGTTTATAAGACAAACATCTTAACCATTAGGCCACCCTCCCAACCCATGGCAGCTCACCCCTGATACCCCCACATATTTAGCAGCTTAGGTCATTTATGGTGCTCCCCCCCAGACTCAATTCTACAGGGCCATATACCATTGTTACATACACTGGCCTTTGGAGTGCATAAGAGCACACACGTACTGTGTAGGTGATGCCCACACATATATGGCCCCAGCCCCACCATATGTGTGGGGGATACAACAGACATGGACTGATGGCAGCAATGGCAGTGCAATATACTCACAGCCCACTACGGAACACCCCCCACAGCATGTCATATGTGCAAAGCTTGATATGTAGGTCATGTACTGATAGCACTCAGCACTCACAATGCCAGAGGAATATCTGACACAGGACCTGTGTGGTCGACAGACAACACATGTTAGGCACACCTCTAGCCACCAAGAGGATAGGCCCACAGTTGAGAGCTATGCAGACAGACTGCATTCCAAGATAAAGTAGTATGTACACACTCACCCTGTAACACCGGTATTATACAAAGCATAACACGGCTCTACTCACACTCTGTCTGTAGTTCCTGAACCTCCTACACATATGTAGCTGCCTCGAGTGTGCCATTTCTCCTGTAGACGTTATTGCTACCTGCTGTCTGTAACACTGATGCCCACACACACGTAGGACTGTACAAACATCCACAGATATTTCAGGTTATGTCATCAAATATAGCCCTTTCTGTACATAATATGTGGGGTGGTCTGATATCTCACTGGCTTGTTAGCGGATATGATGACACTAATTATGGTGTACAGCACAAACACACCACATCATGCACGACATATGTACACAGGTTGGCAGAGTTGTGGCTGGCAGCACATACACAGGGCCACTAATGACATGTTGCTGTGATAACCTCATACATTTACTGTTGTAACAGGGTTTGTGGCAACATATGTCCTATGATGGATAAGACACCAGTAACTGTCACGGCTTTCACCATCTACAGACTGCAATCCTCACACTAATGTCTGCAGTCCACAGATAGATGCTCCGTAGGTAACACATGGAACCAATGGCACAACTCAAAGCCCTGTCTGCAGATGTCCTACAGATAGGGATTCCACATAAACATGGAACTGACATGGCAGGTATGGAGACATGTAGGAAAGACATATCCACACACACACACTGTTAAACCAATAGTACACCACAGGCAGTATAGCAGCACTTACAGTCTGTAGGTGGGTCAGGCCCCTCCTGTGTGTTGCCCTGTTTCCACATTGTATGTTGTTGAAGGTAAATTCCCAATCCATTGCAGATGCGGGTTGCCAACCAACAGATCTAGTTGCTGCTCACAGTGAATGAGAAGGGCCACACCAACATGATGTTCCTAGATATTGGAGTGTGTTTCCATGCAATTGGCTATGGGAATGTTATCACAGCTGTTCCACATGAAATCAGCTAGGGGAGGGCTGCGATTTGTGCAGTGGCCATCAGCTGATCATGAGCGTCACTTAAAATACACATGCTGCTGCCTAAGCAAAGCTGGTGTAGGCCTCCACATCCACCAGAGAGGGAGTGGGAGAGGCAGAAAGAGGCAAAGACATGTCAGGGAAGGGTGGTGGAGTAAAACTGCAGCTTGTTTGTGTCACACACCTACCGACACAGGGTATCAAACCCCAGACAACTATGTACTGCATTCACAGTTTGATGCAGTTATTGGATGCGCCATATGGGTGACCTGGTGTGGAGCTCTCAGAACATATCTGTGATGATGCGTGACATCTGCAACAGGGATACAGTAGCTATACGGTAGGTGATGTACATGTGCCTGTCAGCATGAATAGGTGCCAACATCAACACAGCCACACTCTCACAGGAACACACACACACATCGACACACTTGGCAGGGCCAGGGGTACAACTCATCAGTAGCGGGACTGCCACAACACATCACTGTGCAGGTACCACATGTACCACTCGGGTCATACAGAGGTGGTATGGGCAAAGGGTATGAGGAGGTGTCTGACATCTGACAGCATGCTTCTCTATGTGCATGGGGGTTGTAGTGAGTGTGGCTGTGAACATACGCACCATATAACACACAAACAAACACACAGGGTGCCATTACTGACATGCATGGGTGCATGTCTGCACAGGTGTGTGGTGGTTGACTGTGGCAGCAGGCTATACAAGGGTAGGCGATGGGTATACCTTGGCATAAGGCCACATGACAATGGTCTGCATTGTGTCTCAGGGCTGTAGTTTCTGCTGTTGTCCACACAGGTGGGTACCATATCCCCCATCCAGACACCTGGGTGACTACTGTGTGTGGCTGATGCTGTGCATTGCTTGCCATGTATGTGTTCCCTACCCCATGACATGGACGTTGTGTCTAGGATGTGCACACCTTCCACATGCATGTACAGTGACATGTGGAACTGTACCAGGGGGTGTCTGGCCCATGTTATGAACACAGATTACCATCATATGTGCCAGTCTTGCCCCCTGTGGCAGGGACCGGTAATGGGCACTAGGTTTACCTGCACCTACATTGATAGCATTCTGACAGCATTCCCTGGTGTCAGTGGCAACTGTCCATACAGGGCATGATATCAGGCATGGTATGTCCATTGTGGGACACATCTGATGGCACCACAGGTGGTGCAGGTGTCCATTGGGGAACATGGGGGAGGTGCACTGTCAGCATCCACGTGCATATAGGACAGATGGAAAGGGGACATGCCCTCTGTAGCCCACTGCCATCAGTCCATGGTTACTATCAGTGGCCAACATGCAGTGTACTACCCACATATTGGCTGTTGCCTAGGCATGTGTGTGCATATGAGATGTGTTGAGAGTGTGCTCTGGGTGATACTGGGTTTGCTAAATGTGATTGCCTGGCCTTGATGTCACATGTATGGGTATGGCTTTGCACCCCAGCCTCTCAGCTATTTCACATCTGTTATCCCTGTACGGTGGACATTGTTCTATATAGTAGGGCCACCATATAAGACATATGCAAAACCCACCCCAAATTGGACACCGGTGTCACACTCTCACAACCACCTCTACACAGGATACAAGATACAAACCCACACCTGTCATGTCTTGGAGTAGAACCCCTACCTAACTAGTTTATTACACGTCAGCACTGCACAGTTATAGTACACACCATGCACATTACTGAAGTACTCCTTCCCCAAGGGTGTAGTCCACAATGACTGACATCAGCAGGATTGCCAAAGTAGGTCATTCAAAATGTACTGCGGGAGACTACCCTAAAATGCATTGCTCCCTACACAGACAGTGAGGCACACACAAAACATCCACGACTGACATGTGTGGGTATAGAACCCCTGACAGAGGTCTATATCACACTTCAGCATGAAGCTGTTATAGGACTCACCACAGGGATTACTAGGGAACTCCTTCCCCAAAGCTGTATTTCACAAAGAATTATATCAGCTGAATTGCCAAAGTGGGCCATGTGAAATGTATTGTGTGTGACTAGCCTATACTGCATTGCTCCATATACAGGCATGGACACACACAAAACATCCATAACTGCCATGGGTGGGTTGGAGCCCTGCCACAGTTTTAAATTACACTCCAGCAGTACGCAGTTACAGGATGCACTATGAGGATTACTGGGCTACTACCTTCCCAGAGGTGTATTCCTAGGTGGGTGACATCAGCAGCCTTGCCAAAGTCAAGTTTAGGAATTGTAATTTGTGTGGCTACCTTAAAATGCATTGCTTTCTCCACAGACAGACACACACACACAGTTGCCATGTCTGCGGTTAAAACACCTACATAGGTGCTTTATAACTCTACAGCAGTATGGCAGTTATGGGATGTGCTATGGTGATTACTGGGCTACAACCTTCCCAGAGGTGTATTTCTAGGTGGGTGACATCAGCAGGCTTGCCAAAGTTGAGTATAGGATTTGTAATTTGTGTGGCTACCCTAAAATGCATAGCTCTCTACACAGACAGAGATAGACACACACAAACACACAAACAGTTTCCGCATCTGGGGTTAGAACACCTACCTACCTACATTATCACTTAACAGTAGTACGCAGTTATGGGACACGTTACAGTGATTACTGGGTTACAACCTTCCCAGAGGTGTATTTCTAGGTGGATGACATCAGCAGGCTCGCCAAAGTCAAGTATAGGGTTTGTAATTTGTGTGGCTACCCTAAAATGCATAGCTCTCTACACAAACAGATACACAGATTCCACATCTGGGGTTAGAACACCTACCTAGCTACTTTTTCACTCTACAGCAGTACATAGTTACAGAACGTGCTATGGTGATTACTGGGCTACAACATTCCCAGAGGTGTATTTCTAGGTGGGTGACATCAGCAAGCTCGCCAAAGTTGAGTATAGGGTTTGTAATTTGTGTGGCTACCCTAAAATGCATAGCTCTCTACACAGACAGACACACACGAACACACACACACACACACACACAGTTTCCACAGCTGGAGTTAGAACACCTACCTGACTACTTTATCACTCTACAGCAGTATGCAGCTATGGAACATGCTATGGTGATTACTGGGCTACAACCTTCCCAGAGGTGTATTTCTAGGTGGGTGACATCAGCAGGCTTGCCAAAGTTGAGTATAGAAATTGGAATTTGTGTGGCTACACTAAAATGCATTGTTCTCTACCCAGACAAGCAAACATGTACACTTACACACACAGTTGCCACGTCTGGGGTTAGAACACCTGCCTAGCTACTTTATCACTCTACAGCAGTAAGCAATTACAGGATACGCTACTGTGATTACTGAGCTACAGTGATTACTGAGCTACAATCTTCCCAGAGGTGTATTTCTAGGTGGGTGACATCAGCAGCTTTGCCAAAGTTGAGTATGGGAATTGTACGGAGTGTGGCTACCATAAAAAGCATTGCTCTCTATGCAGACAGACATGCACACTAACACACACACTTGCCACGTCTGGGGGTTAGAACACCTCCCTAGCTAATTTATCACTCTACAGCAGTATGCAGTTACAGGACACACCATGGTGATTACTGGTCTACAACCTTCCCAGAGATGTATTTCTAGGTGGGTGACATCAGCAGCCTTGCCAAAGTTGAGTATGGGAATTGTACATAGTGTGGCTACCATAAATAGCATTGCTCTCTACACAGACAGACACGCACACACACACGCACACACACGCACACACGCGCACACACGCACACACACACACACACACACACACACACACACACACACACACATGCACACACACACACACACACACACACACACACACACACACACACACACACACACACACACACTTGCCACGTCTGAAGTTAGAACACCTACTTAGCTACTTTATCACACTACAGCAGTACGCAGCTATGGGACGCACTACAGAGATCACTGGGCTACACTTTTCCCAAGGGTATATTTCACAGTGGATGACCTCAGCGGGTTTGTCATAGCAAGGTTATGGGGAGGGCAGTGTATGTGCATGGGCCATAACCCATTCATCTAGAGGTTGACACACCACATGCGGGCACACACAGGTTTATATTCCACAGCTATGTGTATACAGCTGCTAGATGACTACTTCCTTGTACAGTCATGTTGCACAGCTAGCACTTGCACCACATAGTCCGTAATGCTGACAGATACCAGTGGCTAATGTCTACAGTGAGTGACATCTGAGCATCATGTGGTTGTAGTCATTTGGCTGTGTGCTGGGTGGGACATGCCTCATAATGGCGGGCTCCTTGTCACAGTCACTCTCTCCCACACATCTATGTATGTGTACGTTTGGCTTATTATAGTGTATTGTCCTTGGATATATGCATGTATTCCTATCCATTGTGTGTGCAAAGCATGAGTGGTGCATACTGAGGAGTGTCTGCACTAACATCTGCGACTGCCAGATATGTCTGGTCCACTGTTGTTTGCAAACATGGGCTTCTTTTGATTATGTGTGTGAGCATGCCCAGTATGACCTTTCAGTATGTTGTTGAATGACATTGCCTTCATTTCTCTAAGTGTGTGAGCATGCCCAGTATGCCCTTCTGTATAGAATGTGTGGATCAATACCAGGTAGTTTGTACTCCAGTGAAGACCTTTGGTGTTGTACACCTACAGGTAGCAAGGTGTTTCTGCTGTGTATCCGTCGATCATTTGGCAATATGGGGACAAACTGTACAGGGGATAGTGTGTACTGTAGGTGATTGTGTCTGTGCTGCTTCAGCTGCATGGTATTGCTGTTACAGAGATATTCAGACATGTGTACTGTTATACACAGTGATGTTTTCTGTCATCATGTACCACCAGGTGGACGGTCTTGCTCACAATGCTGTCTTGGGGGACAAGGGTGACTGCAGCTGTGTCCGGTATTGTGGGCAGACACCTACGTATTCATGGTAAATTATGCCATTCTGGAGGGGGAGCTGCAGACACCTGCTGCTGCTTCTGTGTATCCGATTCAGCACCTTAGTAGAGTGCTGGCGGGGGATTCCCATACTTGTACACCCATTGACAATACAGTATGGGCTTATCTTGCTGTGGCAATGCCTCACAGCTGTACAGATTTGCAGAGGTTGTCCAGAGGCAGGGGCCATGAGTCAGGACATGAACCCTATTGTGGTTTATGGGCAGGTGTGTATCCACCCATTTATGTGTTTGCAGCCAGGGATAGTGTGGGCACACAGCTTGGTGTCAGACCCTGCACATTCCATGCTGCCCATGCACCCCCCCTGTTATTCTAACCTCTTCCATACATTATGCATACATTCTCTGATACTTTCCCTAAGGGTATCACCCCATCACAGGTGTGTGTTAGTGTTGGTCCACAGTTCATGCAATGGGACATGGTGGACATGTTACTGTGGTTTGTCCACATGGCCTTATATATGGCTTATGTGGAGTGTGTTATATTGTTATTTGGGTGTCCATGACTTAACATGCATTGGTAGTATGTGTGAGACACAGGCCTTTGGCAGAGGCCTGTGGAGCATTAGGTGCTGCTGCATGCCACATGTGACAGGCCATTGCATTCTGTCAGGCCTACAGTCACAGACCACCATACAGTATATTCCTCTGGGGTGACAGGGTAGGTGTGATAGGTGTTCATGCAAATTCCTTCTATCAGTCCTGAGCAGGTGGTGTGGATGCTGGCAGGGTGCTATGTACAGCTAAGGACACACCTGCACGGGACACCTGCACTGCATGCTGCATTCTTCCACTATTACCATGTATAGGAGGAGTCATACTGTACCCAATGCCCACAGCAGGGATATGGTCAGAGAGGTACCTGTGGGTGGTGTTTGCATTAGCTGGGTGCATGTGTGCTATGGACACTACTTGCATCTGACACACAGATATGCATGGGGTCTTCCAGGTATGCTGGCATGTGCAGGTACCAGCTGTTTCCCAATACATCAGTCCTACCTCCTTTGTGAGCTGTAGGTGTTTGGGCGGACATCACTGGTATCCCCCACTACAGGACCGGTTGCTGTGATGCATACCTGTATGTACAGTTCCAAGGGTGTCTCCATTTCACAGTGATACAATGTATATTGTATGTCTGGGGTACTTTTCCCTGTATACTGCTTATATATCTAGCCCAACAGCCATGCCATGTCAGTCTTTCAGATGGTGACACATATTACCAACATACATTTACATTGACTAACTGCTAGCAAGTGGTATACTGGTGGGGATTGTCCTTGGCACTGCTGTTGTGAGGGATTGTCCCTGTCATCGGCAGTACTGGGCTATGGCCACCAGGTCTTACCTCGACATGCATACATACTTAGCACTCTCACACAATATGAAACACACATCATCCTAACACACACAGACCTGCATATTGTGCACATGCTACAACCTATCCTGCTACCTTGGCCACCTCTGGGCATCTCTGCTCCACTCATATTATACCTACTCATGCATGTCACTACATTTCTATACAGGATTGGGGGGCAAACCTGACTGTTACTGCATTTCTACGCTGGATTGGGGGTAGGGGCACAGCTGACTCTTTCTACATATCTACATGGGAGTGTGGGGGCACACCTGACTGTCATTACATTGCTATGTAGGATGGGAGGGGCACAAGTGACACTTGTATACATTTGATATGACTGTACTGGTATGTCATGTACTCCATTTCATTCTGTATTGTTGACTATCATGCTGTCTAGAGGCACACCAGTGTACTACATATTGTGGCTTTGGTTGCCCTACATATTATTGTCTGACGTCTTACCCTTCAGACCTGGCATCCCACTGCCTGCCCTGTTGTGGTCTGTCTGTGTAGGCCTGAGGGTGGGGTTAATCCTAGCCATCATTCTGGGGCCATGGCACAGGCCCTGTTTGGGTTTGTGTCTACCTGTCCTGCTGTCTGCAACTGTTGTTGGGTATGTGAACTGTCCTGACTGGCATGTGCAGGTCATATGGACACATATTTTGCATAGCACATTTCCTGCAGTGGTTTCTGTCACCCTGTGTAGTACTGGCTACTATGGTGACTCCAGTATGTGTTACACATGTCAGGGTGCCACTATGAGTGTCTACTGTCTGTTGCCGTAACATTCAGCCACCCACTTCCCTTGCATGCTCACATCCATACCATAGCTACAGGTGACAACACATTCTACTCCATTTGGCAATTGGTAGGTTGAATGACTTACCTTGTGGGTGTGCCGGACTTGCGGATGGTGCTGGAGGGCTGCCTATGTCAGATGCACATAGTACACTCCCTATACATGGTTGAGCACAGGTGGTGTCATGTTTGGCATCCCTTTTACTGTATGTGCAAGTCGGAGAGAGGTGCCATTCCCTGGGACCCTACTCTGTCAGTGCATGTGCTATGTGTTGCCTCTTTGCCAAGGCCAGGGCATACTGGGCACACCTCCTTCTGCCTACTGGGGCAGGCTCAGGGTTGTCCTCCTCTGGGTCACTTTGTGCCTGCGCAGGCCTTGGCATTGGCAGGTGGCTGTGTGGCCCTGCCCCATGCTGTTCCTGCTGCAGCTGTTTCCGCAGGATCATATTGTGTAGCATTGCGCATACCATAACAATTTGGGTACATGTAGCTGTTGAATACTGCAAGGCTCCACCGGATGTGTCCACACATCGGAACCATGACCTGAGCATCCCAAACACATGCTCTATTATGTCTGGCCTGTGTGTGTGCCTCATTATGGTGTTGTTGTTCAGGTGTGTGTGCATTTGTGATGGGTGTCATCAGCCATGGCTCCAGTGTGTACCCAGCATCCCCCACTAGGTGACTGTAGGGGATGTCCCCATTGGCAAATCTCAGCTGCATCAGATGCCATATGTGGGAATCATCATAGCTTCCAGGGCAGCCAGCACACACATTCATTATAATGCCCTGGGCATCACATATGACCTGGCAGTTGATGGAGGGGATGCCCCTGCGGTTGATGTAAGTCCTACCCTGCTCACCGGGTGGTGCTTTGATGCATATGTGCATGCAGTCTATAGCACTCACTACCCTAGGATATTCTGCTATTTGGTAGAAGAGACGCACATTGCTGGTCAACACCTCATAGGTGTTGAGGAAATATATATGCTCACTGGCATGTGCTGCCATGGCATCCAGGAACTGGTGGAATACTCTGGATGATGATGCCTGTGAGATTCTCATGTTTTCCCCAGTTGTGCTTTGGGAGGTACCTGTTGCTAGGCCTACACATACCTTGGTATCCACTGGGATGGGTTCCCCTCGGTCAGTTTGGTGGGTCAGATGTGTCCAGCACAGCTCAACAACTTGCTGTAGGAGGTCTCTGTCCACCCTATAGCACTCCACTATCTCCAGCTCATGTAGCCCCCTGGTAGGTTACCCTGGGTCTGTACACTCTTCTCTGTCTCCTCACTGTGGGTTGTTCGGCAGCATGCACATCCTCACCACCCTCAGCCTGTTGCACATGTTGTTCTATGTTGCCTGCTACAGCCCTTCTCATTTTGTAGGTTTGTTTGTTAAAATTTCCCCGCTTGTATACACTGGTGGTGTAGAGTGTGGGAAAAACCAGTGGGGAAGGTGTTTGCTTAGTTTATAGTCGTGTTCTGGGCTGGGCTGCTGCCTGTGTAATTGGCTTCTTCTGATATGTTTCACCTGCCAGATATGCTAGTTCTCCTTGATTACCTTCCTACTGCTGATTTCCCTTCCCATTGCCCTTCTGTTTGGGCCTGGGCGGCGCTACGCAAACAGAGTACTTGGGTACGCACACTGCTACTGTTTCCTGGTTTAACTTCTTTTTTCTTCCTGTAAATCCCAGTGTGTGGTGCACACACCCGCTTACACTTTGTAAAGAGTGCTAGGCAGGTTTAGGCACACCCCCTAGCTTGGCTGTGCTAAGCTGTATAAAACATAAAAATAAAGGTTATAAACCCACAAATGTGGGTTTTATGCAATACATGGGTTTACAATGCAGGGACCAGCAGACCAAAAACAACATGGCCACCGTTTAGTGGTTGCTAAGGGGGGAAGCTGAGTCTAAGACATGTAACTAAGCATTAGTAGGCAATCTGATGCAAATGAGTGTTAGGATACTGAATTCCACTGTCACATAGCAAATGAGCACATTCTGAGTAGTGTAAGAGTTACATAAGGGGGAGGAACAGAGTAGGAGATAGGTGACATCACAGGGGGGAATGGCAGAAAGAAATGCAGTTCATTGGAGGTCAGTGTTACATGACAGATGTCAGACACATATCATGGAAAGAGGAGTGCCACAACATAAGCATGGGAAAGTCAAGAAATGGAAGGTGTACACTGTTGCCTACACCAAAGTTTCTTGCTGGGCGTGCATGCGCACGTGTGCATGCCATGAAGCACGAGTAGGACAGTATGCGCGCGTGTAGGGCAGACTGAGCATGTGGGAGCCTGTTGGCAGACTTGTAACACTGTTTGCGCGGGTGTGCGCGCGTTTTAACCCGAATAAGCAGATTCTGAACCATGTAAGCATGTGTGCGCGTGTGTAAGCCACTGTGAGCATGTTTCTGCTGGTATGCACGCTGCTCCCCCCTGAGGAAACAGAAAGGAAAAAGGAAGCAACAGAATTCGTAGGAAGCTAGCAGGGAATACTGCTGGAGCTAGCAGGTGAAAACAATTAGAAGCAGGCAATTACACAGGCAGAATAGTAGCCCAGCCCAGCACTTAAAACTCTGCAAACAGCAGTGCAGGATGTTTCTCTCAAGAGACACTGCAAGACAGGAGTAAGCTATTAGAAGTGAAAACTGAAAAAGCTGAACTCAGAGCAGAAATGTTAGGGGCTGCCATAGCTGTCATAATGAGACATAGGCGACTTGCTGAGGGTGGTGACAATGCAGATGGTGCCAGACAACCCACAGTGAGGAGACGGAGAAGAGTGTACAGGCCCAGGGTCACCTACCACGGGTTACATGAGCTGGAGATAGTAGAGCGCTATAGAGTGGACAGAGACCTCCTGCAGCAAATAGTTGAGCTGTGCAGGCCACGCCTCACACACAGAACCAACAGAGGGGAACCCATCCCAGTGGAAACCAAGGTATGTGTTGGCCTAAGAATACTAGCAACAGGTACCTTCCAAAGACCAACTGGTGATATGATGGGGATATCACAGGCATCAGCCTCCAGGGTACTGCACCAGTTCCTGGATGCCATGTCAGCACATGTCGGTGATCATGTATATTTCCCCAATGCCCGTGAGGTATTGGCCAGCAATATCGTCTCTTCCAGCAAATAGCAGAATACCCTGAGGTAGTGGGTGCAATAGACTGCACGCATACGCATCAAAGCACCAGCCGGTGAGCGGGTAGGGCCTACATTAACCGCAAGGGCTTCCCCTCCATCAACTGCCAGGTCATGTGTGATGCCCAGGGCATAATAATGAATGTGTGTGCTGGCTGCCCTGGGAGCTACCATGATTCCCACATCTGGCATTTGACGCAGCTGTACCAGACATTTGCCAATGGGGACATCCCACACGGACACCTAGTGGGGATGCAGGTTATGCACTGGAGCCGTGGCTGATGACACCCATCAGAAACGCACACACACCTGAACAGGAACGCCATAATGAGGCACACGCACAAACACGTAATGTAATAGAGCGTGTGTTTGGGCTGCTCAAGTCATGGTTCTGGTGTCTGGACACATCTGGTGGAGCCTTGCAGTACACACCAACTACATGTACCCAAATTGTCATGGTATGTGCTATGCTACATAATATGATCTTGTGAAAACAGCTGCAGCAGGACCAGCATAGGGCTGGGCCAAACAGTCCCCCACCATTGCCAAGGCCATCACAGGCAGAGCGTGACTCGGAGGAGGAACAACCTGAGCCTGCCCCAGTAGGCAGAAGGAGGCGTGCCCAGTATGCCCTGGCCTTGGCAAAGAGGCAACGCATAGCACATACACTGGCTCAGTAGGAACCCTGGGAATGATACCCCTCTGACTCACTCAAATAATAACAGGGATGCCTAAAATGACATGACCTGCTCACAAACATGTACAGGGAGTGTAATATGTGCATCCGACAGAGGCAGCCCTGCAGCACCACCTGAGGCATGAATGCCATGTGTTAAGTAATGTAACACCATGTACTATATGCACACCTGAGGACCGTGACTAACATCCTACCCTCACCAAGCATCATGCCACAATATGACAATGAGATGATCAATTGCAATAATTGGCTGAAGTATTGCAGTTAGTCAAAGGGGATCCAATGTGTGCCAGCCTGGGATGACATGCTGAGCATGACATGATGCTCCACCTGCTAGGACTGGCGTGCACCTATCAGTGCAGGCCGTATGGATACTGGCAAAGGCTGTTGTTACCCACAGCGTGCCCTGAATAGGTAAGGCTCAAAACACAAACCTACCTCCATAGGTATCAGAAGGGATAAGAACCTAGATGTAATGCTACCCAATGCCAGAAGTCTAAACAGCAAGATGCATGCAGTCTAAACTCACCCAGTATGGAGAATGTTGATATCTGTGCTGTAACAGAAAACTGGGTCAAGGCTCACAACAGCACCCTAACACTACCAGGTTACACCTCATACTGTGCTGTACAGCCTCAAAACATGGAACAAGCTACAAAAGGAGGGTGACTAGCAATAATTGTCAAGGATAACCACACCCCATGTTGGTACCACAACAAGAAGCAGCATGGACTAGCCATGGTCAAGTAACAGTGGCTAAAACTGCCTCCCAGTTTATAGCCTGCTACAGACTACCATCACAACACCAGGAACTGCACCTGGCCTATGTTGGAATACATGAATATATCAAGTCCTCCAAACCACATTATATTGGGTGACTGAAAATACCCAGACATAGACTGGGAGCATTATACTAGCTCCAACACTGTAGGACAAAAGTTCATAGAATCCATAAACCAAAATGCCCAGGAACAACGTACCACTCCCACAAGAGGGTAAGCATACTGGATGTGATAATCAGCAACATGGGTACTGGATGGCAAGATGAGAAGTGTATTGCTCACTGGTAAGACCAGACCATAGAGTAATCACACTGGATATACACATCCTGACCACAGTCCCTGGCCAGAAAACCACAGTGAAAAACATGTGTAAAGCAAAAGTTGCACTCCTCCAAACTGATGTGGAATCCATTAAAGGCCCTGTGCAGGTGCAAAATATGGGCCACACCTCAGAACCTGTTATACAGGCATTCCATGAACACTGCCAGGAATGCTTGGATTATGCAATCCTAAATTAAAACAAGACACAATGCCATACACGCAGGCATCTGGCATGGTGGACTCCAGCCATTACCAAACCATGCAAGAGAATGAGGAAGCTACTACATGATAGAGCAAACATAAAAAAGAAGTAATCACTGATCAGTAGTATGGCAATAAAATATGTCCACACATACAATCCACTAAGGCCAGCTACAACAAGTTGAATCTGTGAATCTTGAGGCAATGTTACACCTGCCCCAAGTACACAGACAACCCTCAACTCCCCAAGAAATACAAATATATGTGAGAGATGCAACCATTTATCCAAACTGGAGGCTGAGCTCCCTCAACTCAGTACTCCCAAAACTAGTCAGGAGGAGAAGGTAACCACACACACCACAAACCCAGTCCCACATAGACCTATGACAACTGCAAACCAAAGACATAAACACAGAAAAACATTCCTGGAGGCCTGAATTACAAACACACCACACCAACAGAGGCCTCCAAAGCAGACACCCAATCAAACAACCTCCAAACATAGCACATGCAACACATAGTACACAAAGCTGGTGTGCCAAACAGTCACAGGCCAGAAGGAGAAACAACATGCCTGATACAGTTGTAATAGGTGACTCCATAGTGAGACACGCTGCTGTCCCGCACACCAGACTGAACAAGGGAAAGGGTACAGTAAGCTGCCTGTAGGCTGCTACAATCGCCACATAACACAAGTATGCAGGTCACCCCAAAGCAAGTAGAAATATGATGCAGTCATAGTCCATGCTGGTGTGAATGACCTGAGATGTACCTCCCGGACTACATGAAAAGAGACATAGATGAGCTCTCCGATTATGTAGTCCAGGCTGGTATGACACTGACCGTTTGCAGCATCCTACCCTCACCAAGAATGATGCCACAGTACAAACACAGAATGATCAGTTATAACAAGTGGCACAATTACTGGTGTCATTCCAAGGGGATCCAATGTCTGTCTGCTTGGGATGTCATGCTTGACAAGCCACGCAGCTGTTCCAGGGATGGCTTGCACCTGTTACCTCTGGGCGTCTGGATATTGGATAAGGCTTTTGCCACCTCCATAGAGCCTTTCGTAGGCAAGGCTGAAAAGACTAACCCACCACCCTAGAAAACATAAGTGGAAAGAAACATAAGGGTAATGCTGACCAATGCCAGATGTGTAAACCTCAATGTGCATGCTTTCGAGGCCCTCCCCAGTATGGAGAACATCGATGTCTGTGCAGTGACAGAAACCTGCTGCAAGCCTCCTGACAGCACACCAGCACTACCAGGTTATACCACATATCATGCGTTATGGCCCCAAAACCTGGAACAAAACATAAAAGGAGGGTGAGTATCCATATTCAGCACAGACACCCATACGTCCAGGTAACTGACAATGCACAAGGCATTGGAGTCCACCCATGTGCAACTAACCGTAGGCAAGACTGCTGTACAGTCTGTAGCATGCTACAGACCACACTCTCACACACAGGAACCCCACCCAGCCATCCTGAAGACACTGGACAGTATGAATGTCCCACCAAATACCAAACAAGGTACTCACAAATTACCACATAGGTGGTAAACCATTATGTATGGAAGGAGTAATCAGGGACCTAGGGACACAAGTGGACAGTAACCTGTTATGTGACACTCACATTGCCAATGTGGCTAGGAAGACTGTCTATATTGGACACCGTATCATGAAAGGATTCACATCTACGTCAACAGAGGTCATTGTGCCCCTATACTGTTCTCTTATCAGACCCATAATCTAGTACAATGCCTCATTTGGGATGTACCTTACCTGACACCTGCAGCAGTTAGAAAGACCTCAAAGGTACCTCACCAAGAGGATAAAGGGTCTCAAATATATGTCATATGCTGCCTGGCTGTAGACACCCCAGCTGAATGCAGTCACATACTGCCTACACAGAGGCATTGTATGTCTGTTGTACAAGGCCATGTCCAACACAGGAGTAATGGACATGCTCCACCCCAGAAAACTCAAAGCCATCGGAGCTGTGAGAGTGAGAGATGTCAACCTCAACACATAATGAAATAGGATGTGATGGAGGGACAGATACATAACCCAGAGGCTCCCCACACCCTGGAACAGAATCCCACTCCATGTTAGGCAGAGCCCCTCACTGACACTCTTCAACAGGAATCTTGCCAAGTGGATGGATGATCATAGATTTACACTGGGGTCTTCACTGTGTCATGTCCAGACAGAGGCACAGCAAAGCAAATCATAAATGGCCATAATATTCACATAGCAAGGGGTGGCGAAAGCCACACACACTCTGGCTAGGCTTACAAATGCCCTAGGGTGGATAGCCTAGTATGAACCTATGAACCTATGAAGATACAAATTGTACAGGACACTAAGGATAATCCCAAGGCTTCCTCAACTGATGGTAGGAACCGTGTTGGGAATTCACAGATATGCTCTGAATCACACAAATATTACAAACAACATACCAAACACACACACATATTGCCAACATACATCCTGACAGGTGCAGTGCAACCCCCAGAATGCAAAATATCTATCCCAGCAGACTGCTGGCCCCTGACATTGCAGATGCTGAGGTAACAGCCAGCATCTACAAAGCAAAACACACAGCAGCAATGGTATGAGATGGTGTCCTGGGCTGAGTCCAACATGGACTCCAAGAAGAATGGAATGCCAAATCACACTACTGCTCAATGTCAGCCTTACCACAGGATATGTACCCAAAGAGCAGTGTACAACAACAGTGGTCATTCTCAACAAAGGTGTTGCCTGAATGGATACTGAAAACTACCACCCCAGAATCCTGAGAAGCTTGGTCTGCACAGCTATGGAAAGGATCAGCATGTACCGCAGACATAAAGATATTGGGGACCTACTGACACGGACCCTACCCAGTGTGGCTTTCTTAAGTGCAGATCCTGCCCCTAAACATGTTTGACTCATTTGAAACAGTCATTAAGGTCATTGATGAGGGCAATGTGGTCCACACAGCGTAGCTGGACCTTGCAAAGGCTTCCATACAATACCCTATGTGTTCATTATAGATATGCTCACCAGCTTAAATATAAACCCCTATGTCAGTAGAGGGTTGCAAACCAGACCAAGGACAGAACTGACATGGTCAGACATGCTGCAGCCATGTCAGACTACAAACCAGATATAACTGGCATCCCACAAGGCTTGGTCCTGGGACCTCCCTCGTTTGGTATATATGTCCCATAGGTACAGGCCAACATGGAAGGACTGTGTCTGAACATGTTTGCAGAGGACTACAAACTGCCCACCATATCTGACCCTCCAGCTGACACAAGCATCCCACAAAAGGGCCACATAGAAACAGACAACTGGTGCCATAGCCATGTCAGCAAGCTAATTGCAGAAAAGTGTATAGTCAACCCCGTGGATATACAGTAAGTGCCCACCAATTACCACATAGGTGTTAACCCATTACATACTTAACATGTAATGAGAGACCTGGGGACACAAGGTGATAGATATCCTGCATTGGACAAACATGTGGCTGTACTGTTTACAGAAACATACCATATACCCACCTAATCATGAAGGTTGTCAGATCTAGATAAGGGGAGGTCATTGTGGCTCTGCAGTCATCCTTCATCAGCGTTACAATTGACTACAATAGCCCCTGTGGGATGTACCTCAGCAGACACCTCCATCAACTGTAAAGTCCCCAACAGTACCTCACCAGGAGTATCAAAGAGCTTGAACAGATGCCATGTGTTGCCTGATTAAACAAACTGCAGCTACACACACTGCCATACTGCCCACCCAGAGGCAAGCTGTGCCTGATGTATAAAGCCATGTCCAAGCTGGAATCAATAAACATGCTGCACCTTGTACAATCTGAATGGCAGTGAGCTATGCACATGAGAGACCTGAACCCCAGCACTGACATACATAGGACAAGCTGTACTGCATGATCCATAACACAGAAGCCACCCCACTCATGAGTAAACTCCCAGTACAGGTTATCCATAGAGTCACTCATCGATTCTCCTCAAGAGGAATCTTGATGAGTGGATGGGAGATGGTAGGTTTACCCTGGGTATCACTGTTATGTCACAGGTAGACGGAGGCACAGTATACTAACCATGACATATGTCATGGCAAACTCCACTTACAATGTGTGTCGAAGGACAAACACACTCTCCGACTAGCATTAGAAATGGCCTAAGGCACATCGCTAGTGTTTGCAAATGTACACCTATGTTGTGGAATACACTACCAATGTTGGACAAGCCTGGTTTAAGTAGTTCATATCTGAACATAATGCAACATGGTCAGATGTGCACAACTGGCCCCTAACCAGGCTGTTGTGCTCACTATGGAACTGTAAAGCAGTGATAGGACTAAAGCCCAGGATACTGTCCACCACAGTGAAAGTACTGAACCAGTACACTATCACGGTACTACAGTGTTAGGTCAGTATGAAAGGATGTTGACAACTGTATGCAAAGTATCCCATGCAAACCCTGCAGGCACAGTATAATCCCTGTTGTGTTCACACACAAAGCAGTTGGACAGTAACTACACAACATGACACACAACACACAACCATAAGCGGAGATATTTGTTGAAGTTCACACTCATCCACAAATGTGGTGGGCTGCAGAGTTCAACATATGGAAAGCTCACACTGGGCATGCTCGCACACTTTGATAAATGAGACATATGTCAGACAACATGCCATGGGAAGGCTGAACTGGGCATGCTCACACACTTAGGCCAAATCTCAGTTTAGCAGTTGGCCACACATATCTGGTATTTGTACGTGTTATTCCATGAACCAACCACATTACAGCAATCTGCCCAGTGCACACAGTTAAATGACTACAGAGACATACGTGATATAGTGGATCCCTCCCATATGCAAACATCTTCCACAGATACACAAGTTGTTCATACAAACAGGGAATGCTATGGCAATAAAGACCTGCAAACAGTCTATCAGCAACAAATAATGTGCATCTGACAATTAAACATATGGGTGTAGAGGTCAACACTAGGCTGTTTGCCCTAGGGAATGACAGCTTAGCCAGAGTGTGCTTGGCGTCTGCCTCCCCAGTACAGTAGGCTACTGTGCCACTGTAAAGTAGGTCACATAAGGCACCGTGTGAGGCTAGTGTGCTGTGCCTCTGTCAAGCAGGGACACAGTGGAGATCCCAGGGTTTGAATTTGCTAAGCCACAGCCATGTTGTTGGTGTGTGCTGGAAGAGGGTTGCTGAGGACCTCTAACAGTAAGTGGGCATCAATAACAGATTGAGGGAGCCTTATCTGCATTGTCTGGACAATTTCACTGCCAACATTGTGTCGTGATGATTATGAAGGATTGAAGTGTCGTGCCGGTACTGTTCAGAGATGTCCTCCCTCTGTGGGCTACTGCTCTGCAATGTATTAGCTCACTCTGTCTGTTGGACAGCTCATATATGGCTGGTGTACATCTGACAGGTGTCCTGTTGTGGAGCAGTCATGGGTATATTTGGGATAGCATGATCAATGCAAACCTTCCACATGCTCATAGAATGCAATTGTCAAGGATTATGCAGAGTGGCCTGTATACTTCCCAGCATGGGTCCTTTGAAGTCTTCAACCCCAGTCTTCACAAGTGTAAAGTCTGCTTTTGATAAATACAGTTTGTTTGCAGTGACAACCTTGCCTGGGGGTGGGGATGGGATATGGATGGCCAGGGAAAGGTGGGTATAGTCAGATATCAACAATGGTGGTCTACCTCTGGTGTGGAACAGTGAGTACCCATGTTGTAGATGGTCAGGTGCAATATGTATTCCCCTTGTGGCTGTGGTGAGTGGTTCTGCCATAGCACATGGACTCACAAATTGTAGTGGCTGTAGGGTAATGTTGTAGAGGCCTGAGTAGTTCCCACACACAATATGCCTGTACCTGACGTTAACAACTGGAATGGTGTATGTGAACACCTGCATATCTTGGCACTGTTCCCAGGGAAGCAAAGTGTGTGTCCTGGATGTGGGAGGGGTGGTCAGGACTGGTTGTGTTGTGTGTTACAGGTCCTGTGGTCACGAAGCATGGTATAAAACATAACCTGCCAGTGCGATGTGCATATCTGACCCTGACGTAGGTGGCTGCAAATGCATATATATGCTATCCCCCACCTGACAGGTAGTACTAGATGTACATACCTCTGTAGAAATAATGATGTCAGCACCCTATAAATACTGCAGGTGCAGAACAGATGCCCAGTAATTCGGATAGTGCGCTCTGCTAATGCGTCTCCCTCAAGTGTCATAATATAGTTAGGTAGGGGTTTGAATCCTGCAAATGCTCAGTGTGGGTGAGTGGGGTTGGTGTGTGAGGGAAATGTCCCTTTTGGCAACTGGGAAAACACACTACAGGATGCACATTCCCCTTTCTAAACACTGATGATGTCAGCACCCTATAAGTACAGCAGGAGAAGAAAAACCTCCCAGTAATGCGAATAGTGCGCTCTGCTAATGCATCCGTCTTGAGTGTCATAACATAGTTAGGTAGGGGTTTGAATCCTGCAAATGCTCAGTGTGTGGAGGGGGTTAGTGTGTGTGTGCAAGTCTGTATGAAAGAAATATCCCTTTTGGCAACTAGGAGAACACACTACAGGATGCACATTCCCCTTTCTAAACACTGATGATGTCAGCACCCTATAAGTACAGCAGGAGAAGAAAACCTCCCAGTAATGCGAATAGTGCACTCTGCTAATGCATCCGTCTCGAGTGTCATAACATAGTTAGGTAGGGGTTTGAATCCTGCAAATGCTCAGTGTGTGTGGAGGGGGTTAGTGTGTGTGCAAGTCTGTATGAAAGAAATATCCCTTTTGGCAACTAGGAGAACACACTACAGGATGCACATTCCCCTTTCTAAACACTGATGATGTCAGCACCCTATAAGTACAGCAGGAGAAGGAAAACCTCCCAGTAATGCGAATAGCGCGCTCTGCTAATGCATCCGTCTCGAGTGTCATAACATAGTTAGGTAGGGGTTTGAATCCTGCAAATGCTCAGTGTGTGTGGAGGGGGTTAGTGTGTGTGCAAGTCTGTATGAAAGAAATGTCCCTTTTGGCAACTAGGAGAACACACTACAGGATGCACATTCCCTTTCTAAACACTGATGATGTCAGCACCCTATAAGTACAGCAGGAGAAGGAAAACCTCCCAGTAATGTGAATAGCATGCTCTGCTAATGCGTCCGTCTTGAGTGTCATAACATAGTTAGGTAGGGGTTTGAATCCTGCAAATGCTCAGTGTGTGTGGAGGGGTTAGTGTGTGTGCAAGTCTGTATGAAAGAAATGTCCCTTTTGGCAACTAGGAGAACACACTACAGGATGCACATTCCCCTTTCTAAACACTGATGATGTCAGCACCCTATAAGTACAGCAGGAGAAGGAAAACCTCCCAGTAATGCGAATAGCGTGCTCTGCTAATGCGTCCGTCTTGAGTGTCATAACATAGTTAGGTAGGGGTTTGAATCCTGCAAATAGCAAGTGTGTGTGGGAGAGGGTGAAAGTAGTGTGTGTGCAATTACATGTGTGAGAACTGACCCTTTTGCCAACCAGTACAACACACCAGCTGCTGCATATTCCAATCTCTACACAGAGATGATGTCAGCACCCTACAAGTACAGCGGAAGAGGGCAAATCTCCCAGTAATGCAAATAGCATGCTCTGCTACTGCGTCTCTCACTACTGTCATAGCACAGTTAGTTATGGCATTGGATTCCAGACATGCCACGTGTGTTTTTGTCACACAGAATGCCCATGTGTGTGGGTTGTTGTTCACAATAATGCATGACATCGATTAAACCAGTAATGGCAATGGACACAGATGATGTATGTGTGTGCCAAATACACATATGTACCTGTGACCTTCAATAGTTACCATGTCTGACGCCTGCCACATGTGAATACATGGTATTTGCACTGGATAACATTATGACTGTGGTCTTCTGTGCGGGTGCTGCATGTGGTATGTGTATATACAGTGTGATATGTAGATGGTATCAACCTAGCAGCGAGGGATACACATCTGGTCTGGGGCATATAGTCTACATGTTGTTGATGAACAGGTGCTGCATGTTTTCACCTGTTGTGGGAGTGGTAACAAGTTGTTCCATAGCAATGCAGTGACTACATGCTAGGAACCTTTCAGCTAGGGTGTTGTAGCTACAGTAATTCATCAGCATTCAGTAATACGTCAGCATTCCTGGTGAGGGTATGATGCCAACCAAGGTCAGGGTCATACCAGCCTGTGCCACATGCTCAGAGAGCCCTTCCATGTTCCCTATCATGTAGTCCAGGGAGGTACATCACAGGTCAGCCATAGTGGCATGGACAATGACTGAGTCATATGTGTCCATGCCTCTGACTGACCTGTATGCTTGTGTTATGTGGTGGACCATAGTGCCCCACGGGCATATCACTGTGACCTTCACCTTGTCCAGCCTGGTGAGCATGACCTCACTGTACCGGACAATAAAGGTACCTAACACAACTGTAGCAGGTGTGTTGTCTAGCCGTACAGGCTGTGACTGTTTGGCACACAGGATTTGTGTGCTATGTGTTATGCGTGATGTGTTCTGGCATAACGTATGCCTGTATGTCAGCTGCAGAGGTGTCTGCCGCTCAGGCAGGATGCTATTCTTAGGCTCCATGAATGGCCCAGTGTGTTCACGTGCTTGTATTGCTGTCAGTGTAGGTCTACATCAGACTGGTATTGTAGTCACTGTAGTATTTCATGCCACCTGACAGGTTATGCCAGTACTGGGTTCAGAGTGCTTAGTCCCCAGTTTGGCTATGTGGTTCCATCTCATACATGTGTTGTACGTCCATGGGTAGGGAGAGGGTTGACTGTGTACATGTGGCAGCTGTGACATTGCCACATGACCCACATATTCCACAACTGTACCATAGAGGTGACTGACAACTGACCTTTGCACATGCTACCATAGTATTGTGATTGCCATGGTGATTAACAGCACATAGGGCCAATGGGGAACAAGGTACATAGGTTCATAGGTTCATAGGTTCATACTAGGCTATCTGCCCTAGGGCATTTATAAACCTAGCCAGAATGTGTTTGGCTGTCGCCATCCATTGTAAATTTATCTTGCTATGCCCTTTTTCGAGGTTAGTATACTGTGCCTCTGTCTAACAGTGACACAGAAGTGATACCCGGGGTAAACCTACGATGTCCCATCCACTCATCAAGATTCCTCTTGAAGAGAGTCAATGAGGGACTCTGCCTAACCTGGACTGGGATTTTATTCCAGAGTGAAGGGAGCCTCTGGGTTATGAATCTGTCCCTCCAGCATGTCCTATTTATTTCAGTGCTGAGGTTCAAGTCTCTCGAGCATGTAGCTCGATGGGATTTGGATATTCTGAGGTGCAGCATGCCCATTAATTCCGGGTTTGACATGGCTTTATACATCAGGCACAGATCGCCTCTGAACAGGCGGTATGCCACTGAGTAGAGCTGGAGTTTCTTTAACCGGTCAGCATATGGCATCTGTTTGAGCACTTTGATCCTCTTGGTGAGGTACTTTTGGGGTCTTTCCAGTTGCTGCAGGTGTCTGGTAAGGTACATCCCAACAGGGGCATTGTACTCAATTATGGGCCTGATGAGGGATGAGTAAAGAGGCACGATGTCCTCCCCTGATCTAGATGTGAATCCCTTCATGATGAGGTGGGCTATATAAAATGTTTTTCTAACCACTTTGGCCACGTGGTTGTCAAATGAGAGATTGCTATCAACTTGGGTCCCCAGGTCCCTAATTACTTCTTCTGTACTTAATGGATTACCACCTATGTGGTACTTTGTGGGCACTTTGTTTTTGCCAAAGGGATGACTATACACTTTTTGGCATTCAGCTTGAGGCCATGGCTCTGGCACAAGTTGTCTGTTTCTATGAGGCCCTTTTGGAGGATGCTTGTGTTGGCTGGAGAGTCGATTATGGTGGCCAGTTTGCAGTCATCTGCGAATTTGGTCAGCCACAGTCCTTCCGTGTTGGCCTGTACCTCCGATAAATATATACCGAACAAGAGAGGTCCCAGGACTGAGCCTTGTGGGACACCACTTGTAACTGGTTTGGAGTCTGGCATGGCTCCAGCAATTCTAACCATGTGGGTTCTGTCCTTGAGCCAGTGTGCAATCCATCTAGTGACATAGGGGTTTATATTTAAGCTGGTGAGCTTCTCTAGAATGCCCGAGTGGGGTATTGTATCGAAGGCTTTTGCGAGGTCCAGGTAGGCTGTGTGGACCACCTTCCCCTCGTCAATGGCCTTGGTGACTGTTTCAAAGAAATCAACCAGGTTTGAGAGGCAGGATCTGCCCTTAACAAAGCCAAACTGGGTATGATCCAGTGTCTGTAGGTCCCCAATATCTTTATTTATGAGGTCCATGATGATCCTTTCCATAGCTTTGCAGACCAAGCTAGTCAGGCTTATGGGGCAATAGTGTCCAGGATCCGTTGAGGCACCACCTTTCTGTAGAGGGACCACTGTTGCTGTACGCCACTCTTTGGCCACATATCCTGTAGTAAGGCTGGGATTGAACAGTAGTTTTATGTTTGGGTGTAGCTCTTCTTGGAGTTCATGTAGGACACAGCCCGGATACTGTCTGGTCCCATTGATGCAGTATTTATTGCTTTGGAGAGGCGGCTCTTACCTGAGCATCTGAGATGTCAGGGGGGCAGCACTCTGCTGGGATAAATATTTGCCCTTTCGGTGTGGGGGGGAGAAGTTTGCGCTGAACCTGTCAGCTAGGATGTTGGCAATGTCTGTGGGTTTGGTGTTTCTATTGACATTTTGGACTACCTCTGAGCATATCTGGGAATTACCACCCAGGTTCCTAACATAACTAAAGAAAGCCTTGTGATGATGCTTAGTGTCCTGTGCAATTTTCTCTCGAAGCTGGCCTTAGACAATCTTATGAGTGCCCGTAGTTTTTTGCTAATACTGATCAGTGATGCCTTCCCTTTTGGGATTTTGCTGTATCATTTAGTAGCTTCCTCCTTCTATTGTATAGTTTGTTTATGGCTGGGGTCCACCAGACAGGACGTCTGCCTTTGGAGGATTGGGTCTTGGTTTTATTCGGGATCGCATGATCCATGCATTCCTGAAGGTGTCCATAGAATGCGTTTATAGAGGAATCTGCGGTCTGGTCCGTATTTTCCACAGGCCCAGGGGCTTTGAAGGTTTCCACCTCAGTTTTGAGGAGTGTGAATTTGCTTTAGAGAAGTTGTTCACTGTGGTTTTCTGGGCAGGGGTGGGGTCGGGATGTGAATATCCAGTGAGATTAGTTTATGGTCTGATCTTACCAGTGAGGGATACACTTCTGGTCTGGAGCATAGAGTCCCCATGTTGGTGATGATCAGGTCCAGTATGTTTTCCCTTCTTGTGGGAGTGGTAACAAGTTGTTCCATAGCATTTGAGTTCATATATTCTAGGAATCTTTGGGCTAGGGTGTTGGAGCTAGAGTCATGCTCCCAGTCTATGTTTGGGTAGTTGAAGTCGCCCAATATAATGGTGTTTGGAGAGACCTTCATATTTTCCACTGTTCTCAGGAAGGCCGAGTGCGGTTCTTGGGTTTGGGAGGGTGGTCTGTAGCAGGCTATAACCTGGAAGGCAGTTTTACCCATTGTTAGTTGCACATGGATAGTCTCTGATGCTTGGTGCTTTGCCACCAACCTGGAGGTGTGGGTATCTTTGATGAATATCAATACTCCCCCTCCTTTTGTGGTTCGGTCCAAGTTTTGGGGCTGAAAAGCATGGTATGAGGTATAACCTGGTAGTGCTGGGGTGCTCTCAGTAGCCCTGAACCAGGTATCTGTTACTGCACAGATATCGATGTTCTCCATGCTAAGGAGAGTTTCGAGTGCATGCATCTTGAGGTTTAGACTTCTGGCGTTGAGTAGCATTACTCTTAGTTTCTTATCCCTTGTGATACCTATGAAGGTGGGTTTGTCATTTGAGCCTTGCCTAACAAAGGCACTATGGGGGTAGCAAGAGCCTTTGCCAATATCCAAAAGCCCAGGGGTGACAGGTGCAAGCCATCCCTAGCGAAGCAGGTGGTTCAACAGAAGATGAGTATGTGAGGGTGTAGTGCCTGTGATTAGTTAGCAGTGGCATATATGACTGCTCACGTGGACAAATGCCAGGTAAGTCATATGCAATGTGTCACAGGCAACGTACATGTGAACAGGACAAACAGTGACGTTCTGTCAAGTGAGACATGGACATACATATAGTAAGCTATGCAGATGTCACTAGGAGTCCACAGAAGCTCTGTAACTATGCATTGCAGGTGGGATCAGTATTCCAGGGTAATTGCAAGCAAACATGCATGCAAACAAAGCTACAGTAAGCAGGGCTGCATGTAGTCCATTGTACAACAAACAAGCTGTACCACTTCCAGTAGGTAACACTGCAAATATGCAGGCACTATGCACATGTACATGGAAATACACAGGTCAGATGGCTAGGGTCCAGTCTCAGCGCACACAAGTGTACAGACCATGTACCGTCAGGATGTACAATAACTGGATGGAAACCCATGTGCTCATACCTGCAGTAATACACATGTCAAATAACAGACACTGAGCCTTCACTCAGTGGTTCCATACTTAGTAGGATGTATGCTACCTGGCCTGCCACCACAGTATCCCTGACATGTATGGGGACTCTCCCTCCTGTGACAGTTAGTTTTGTGTGTTGGGGCTGTCTAGCATGGTATGAGATGTGAGCTTGCAGTGCTAGGGTGCTCCTGTGTGTCCTGTACCAGTCGTGTAGTACTGCACACATATCAACATCCTCAAACATCCGCATTGCAGAGTCCAGTGTGGGCAACATGCCACTTGCAGTTTACATGTCCATCATTGCGTATTAATACTTTCATTACCTTATCCCTGTGCTACCTATGTATGTAGCCTTCTGTTGACATCCTTACCACCAGTATGCCAACATGTGCAGATGATACACTATGGTACTTACCATGGGTGTAGACAACAGTACATGACAATCATACCCTTACTGCATCAGGCATGCTGTGATATACCCACAATTATTTCAGCACACAGTACTGTTAACAACATGATACTATTACTACTCGTCTATGTAGTCACCCTGTGCATCAGCAACATGTTAACCTGTACCTGCACTGATGTTACAGATTGCAGGAGGTGGCACAGTTTCATCATATGCACAGGGTGTGAACTTGGTATGCCTGAGTCAGCCACCGATACCACCAATTGACATGTATGTGTATGTGTGTTGGTGAGGGACAGCAGTACAAGGTGGGGCAATGTTGATGCAGTGTGTGCGTGTATGCGGTAGCCCTAGGTGTTGTCAATTCGCATGTGTGTATGGATGCACACAGTTCCACCTCATGGCTGCCATATACTGGTGTTTGTGGACAGCCACAGACTGTACCTGCCAGGTCATACAGATCAGTGTCTCTGGCCACGGACACGGTACCTGTGCCTTGCAGGGGTGCTACGGACCGTATCCGGTACCAACCCAGACTGGGTACTGTCATCAGAAGCAGGTGTTCATTGACTGGACACAGATCCCTGTCGGGCCTGGCCAGAGCCACGTGCACGTGGTCTCCTGGGGCGGTCTGATGACAGCACAGACCCAGCATTGCTGGGGCTGCTGCTGGCACTATGGGGCGGCCGCGGCCCTGTTGTCATCCGCGACGACTGCCAGCTGCTGCTGTTGCTGGCATATGCCCACGTCGATGCCTCAACCATCCACCATCGCCCTGGCTCATGGACATGTAGTTGTGGAACCGGTCTAATATGTCCCCACAACGTCTGTCTATGACATCGGTGAAATTACGGATGGCAGCCGCAATGTCACGCATACTGTCAGTCATGGCTGTGCGACATGCTGTCAGCTCCCTCAGACCCTGTCTGGTGTACCGTTCCATACGTGACTGTGCCTGCATGACAGCCCGAAACATAGCTGAGGTTGTAAGACCTCTGTGGGCACGTCTGACAGGGGCAGTATGCCCACGGATGCTCCCACGAGAACCCCTGGACATCTGTCTGTGTGGTACCATCTCAGGGCCATGCCCATGGCTGCTGTGTGGGGAGGCATGTGCCACAGATACCACATTACCCTGGTCAATGCCCACTGTATGCTGTCCATCACCTAGGGACATTGGTGACAAAGGGTGTATTGGCAGGATAACTGTGCGCATTGATGGGGTTGACAGCTGTGTACTGTCAATCGGCTGACCAATGATTGACCCTGGCATACCTTCCTGTGCCATTACACAGATGTCATCATTATCAGTACCCATGGCACCTGCTTCAGATTCCCTGCTGCATGACACCAGAGCAGCACCAGAACCTGTGGGAGGGAAACAGGAAACACAGTTTACAATGTCTACACAATATTACCAGTGATGCACACATCCACACATGCACAGGTCCACACATGCACACATGCACACATGCACAGGTGCACACATGCACACATGCACACATGCACACATGTGCAGGTGCACACATGCACACGTGCACACATGCACACATGCACACATGCACACATGCACAGGTGCACACATGCACACATGCACACATGCACACATGCACATGTGCACACATGCACACATGCACATGCACACAGTTGCACACAGTTGCACACAGTTGTACACTACTCAGTATGCGAGATATCAACACACAGACACAGACACACCTGCATGCATACACAGAGCACTACTAAGTGAGCCTAATATTACTATTACTATCAAGACTATTAAAGGTATTGTTAATACACACTCACCAGCATGGATAGGCTGCATTGCTGTTACACCGGAGGGACCTGCAGAAGTGAGGAAACTAATGTCAGTGGGCACAACTGTGCCATTGTTACTGAGTATGATACAGGTCAGTAGTACAACAGTCACCTTTCACAGGTCAGCTGCTGATATTGAGGATATCACACTTGCACATTAAATACTATGATGACAGCTACAAACCAAGGACACACCTCACACATGCATTAACTACCAGTGTACACAACAGTCAACTATACATATGGCATATTACCTGCACGCTCATAGTCTTGCTGCTGCGTGGCTCCAGCCTCCATCATAATGCATGTCTGCTGCTGTTGTTGTTGTTGGCGTACTGGAGCCACTACACTCATGAGTAGTCCCTCCAGTCTGGTGAGTGGGGGATGTGTAGCCACCCCACCACCTGTGGCGACCTGTTGCCTGTGGATATCCGATGCACGCTGATGGACATTTCTGATTAAATCACTGCAGTGATGTCGTACCTGCTCATATGTCCTATTATGCGTGCCTATGTCATTTACCCGACGGACCAGGTCTTGCCACAGTGCAGCCCTCTCCTGCTGATTCTGGCTGGTGCGGGAAAAGAGTATTGCATAATCCCGCACCAGGCTCTGGTGTATCTCCTCATCCTCAGCTGTGGAGTAAGCTGGATTTCGTGGGTGAGCCATGTTCCTGAAAAAGGAAATAACCTGATATCAGCAATATATGTCAGCAGAATTTGGCACACATACTACACATGCTACTCGACTGTTATGATACGACATATCTCACATATATAGCATCTGTCTGTCTATTGGTGGATACACATGTAAATGGCCAGGTATCAGTGCTCAGCCAGCAACTGTGCAACAGTACCTGGCACACTCCATACGACATACTACCAAACCCCAGCAGTCAGAACACTGATTCAGGTCCAGAGCACCTCCTCACTCTGGGGTTTGTATCTAGGTACTGTATGGGCTACATCATCAACTACTGTGAGCTGACCACAAACTAATTGCCCTGGATATACATATCCCACCTCCACCACCAGCACAAATGACTATAGTGAATAACATTGCAAATGCAAACTTTACACTTTGTAACAGTGACATGGTATGCTTTCAGCCCACTGGGCCAGTGGAAGACACAACCCACAATGCTGACCCCTTCACAAATGCTTTCTACGGACATCTCCGAGAATGCATGGATCATGCAGTCCCATATATGGCCAAGACACTCTCCACAAAGGGACAGCATCCTGTCTGGTGGACCCCAGCCATAGACAGATTGTATTACAAAGATGGAAGCTACTGCAAGACAGAGCATAATTCCATAAAGGGAAGGCATGTCTGAGCAGCACTAGTAAGGATCTATTTTCCCTCATACAAACATCCATGGGCAACTTTGAGAGGGAAATCAAGAGGGACACTACAGATAACCACAAGGCCTTCTTCAGTTATGTTAGCAACCTGGTCAGAATCCCTCCACTATGCTCATAGTTAGTACACAACAACAAATAATTCACTGAAACCACAGATATTGACAACATTGTGGCAGACAGGTTCAGTGCAGGTTTCACCCATCCCTCTCCCCCAAAATAAGACATAGTTATCCCAGCTGACTGTAACCTCCCTGTCATCACAGATGTCCAGGTGAGAGCCGCCCTCAGGAAAGCAGAATACACAACATGAATGGGACCTGATGGTATGCCGGTTGCATGCTACATGAACTCCGACAGGAGCTAAACACACATATAGAAGTGCTATGTAACACTAGCCTGACTACAGGATATGTACCTGTACACTGGTGCACAGCAGCAGTGGTTCCACTCCACGAAGGAGGCACCTCAACATACCAATACAATACAACACAATACAATACATTACAATACAATACTATACAATATGCTATTGCCCTGGGACTACAGCAGCATACTGTTCTGCTACCCTGACCATTGTGACACATGTGGTGTGATGGTACCTGCTGCTGTCAAACAGTTACACAGGGTGACTCATATGGCATATTACCTATCTGACTAACATTCAGCAGGGGTATGTGTGACATGTACTCATGGGGAGTCTTGCTTCTTAACACTGTGTGGTTTATTGCAGGGTATGTCTTATCTGTGGGTAGGAACCTTTACCTCCACATGTGCTCTCTATTGCAGTGGCACGGACGACACACAGCAGTCATTTAGGTTGTGGATGGTGTGAGGTGTTACTATGGTTGTTGGACATCTGTCATGGGTGTGACTTAAGTATGTAAATCCAGGAGTGGTAACCTCTATGTGGGTAGTATGTGTGTACTCTGTGGTGTTGTCAGTCACTGTGCATTGGTAATGTGTTTGAGTGCATTGTCACAGTGTTGTACATGTCACTGTGTCCTTCTCCATATCTGTAGCTGTCATGTGAGGTACATACCATGGCAGCCATTATGTGGTGTGGAGGGTACACTGACCTACATGTCCATAGCTGACACACCATGTCTGCTGACACATACCATGTGCAGGTATTCCAGGAATAGTGTGCCACTGTGAATATCATTGGGGGACTATTGTACACATTTATGACCCTGTTCACCCCTGACACATGCAGTGGTGGGCAGCCAATCACATATCTGGTGGTTACTGGTGTAGGTGATTTGAAATGGGGTATGGTACTCCAGTTTTGACACTGGTGTTCACTCCATGCCTTTGTCACCAGGCACCTGTTGCAATACATCTGTACACATGTGCCTCACTCAGAATATATATACATCTCTCTCTCTCTCTCTCTATATATATATATATATATATATATATATATATATATATATATAGATATATATGTATATATATATATATATATATATATATATATATATATATATATATATATATATATATATATATACATATACACATATATATATTGATGTACATATATTGCTGTAGATATGGAGGGGTGTGACAGAGAGGGGTGAGAGTGACAGAGGGGGTGGGACAGGGGTGTTGAACTCGTCATATACAGTCATACCTCTAGATAGTCACATCTGTCTGTCTATATATTGACCTACATATATTGCTATAGATATGGAGGGGGTGTGACAGAGAGGGGTGAGAGTGACAGAGGGGTGGGACAGGGGGTGTTGAGGTCGTCATATACAGTCATACCTGTAGATAGTCAGATCTGTCTGTCTATGTATATGTATCTACATATATCTATATCTGTATGTGTGTATTACATATATATGTTTGTACATATTCTATCTATCTACATCTGTCTATGTATTCCTACATCTCTCTCTATGTATGTATACATATATGCATATTATATATATATATATATATATATATATATATATATATATATACATACATACATATTTTGACATACATACGTATCCATATGATAGATACATATCAACATGTTTGTTTACCATACTGTATACACACACTAACATACTGCTAAACATACATAACTGTGAAACCTACTTTGTACATTGCACTACAACCTACATTCAACCTACATTGATATGTGCACATAGATGCTCTCACATACAAATGTATGTACAGCCTTCACTGATAGTTGCTGTATGTCCCCTGCCCTTTGCACATCTTCATATACATATGGATACAGACCAATGACACATATGGAGGGTTCACAGTATGTAGACCTTTATAGTATTACTTTACATTACCTGTGTTTGTCACAGCTGCTTGTGTTGCCATCTGGTTTTGTGTCCTGCTGCTCCACTTGCCAGTTGTCAGCTTTCAGGTGGCTGTTGCTGACCAGTTTTGTTTGTGTATGTTTAATTTTGTTTTTCTCTGTCTCTGTCTCTCTCTCTCTCTCTCTCTCTGTCTCTCACTTCCTCCTCAGGGTGCAATGAAAGTATTGCATGTGTGGACTGGGAGTACAGCATGCTTTTGTAGGTATCTGCATATGTCCATGTGATGGCCTCTGCACCAATTGTTAGCCAGCATTTGCTAATTGCATGCAGCCAGTTGGGTACTGATTGCAGTTCTCACTGTGATTTCAGAACAGTGCTATAAAAGGTATGTGAGATAGGCGTAGCCCTTTCAGATTTTAAGGGCAGGGACCATGCTGGTATGCTGTGGACAATGTTCTGTGAGTGTAAAGGTTGGTATCTCTCTCATATTTCCAGCTGTGTTGTAGATTAACATTTCTCCATTCATTTATCCAGTTTCCTGTACTAACTGTGTGTGTACACTGACACCTACGACTACTACTACTGTTAATGTGTGTGTGTGTGCTTTCCTGTGGGACATGTGGTGTAACTGGTGTATAGCAGTGGCTCTTGCACTTTGTTGCTATGGCTTCAATATTTGCCCTTTACAGTCACTACTTGTATGCCTGCTAGGTGTCCTGACTGTAGTGTGCTGCTGTGGCTTTCCTATTTTCCATGTACATTCACACCTTGGAATGCTTGCTATATCTGCTAGGGTGTTACAGCATGCAGTGTGGTCTGGCCATGGTGTGGGCCTTGACATCTATTAGGGTATTTGAGTATGCTGCTGAGCAGGCCCCAGACACTCTCAGGTGCATCTGTTATCTGCCTCATGGAATGGTACATATCAGTGGGGTACACCCATTAAATTGTCTGGTATGCTGCAGTTGTGACTGTGGGATAGCATGAGCATATGTATTACTACACTTTTTCTGCCATGCAAGTGGTGCATACTTTCAGGACTTCATAGTTACCATTGCATGTGTTGTAACACCTTTCTGCCTACTGTTTGTACATTTCACATGGAGTCTGTGGGGCATTCCTGTAACTCAGTCACTGTTGCTATGTCTAGGCTCTTAACTATTCAAATATGGTGGTGTCAAACCTCTCATGTGTACAAATATTTGCAGGTTGTCCACATTTCTGCCTCATATTTTGGTCAATATCTCATGCACAGCTTTTTCTGGCAAATCACTCTGGGCTCAAGTCAGAATATAGTGACAAACATTTAAGTTTCAGACTTCATACCCTTCCAAACATCCCACAAAATGCAGAACCTGTTACTCTCTGAACTGTCTAAGTTTGTTGTAACATTATTTGTAATGTGTCCCTGGTTTTGGCCCTTTGCTCCACATATTTTATTACTTGGTCCGGATGTGTTCCTGTAACAGGTTGTGGGGTATGGGCAGTGATTATCCTGCTGTGAGTATGTGTGTGGCTTGCAAGGTGCTACAGTGACATTATTACCTACTAGCTACCAACTAGCATGGCTGTTTCTGTTCACACACTACTATCATAGATATCCACTAGATTTGACAGTAAATATACATGACATGCTTTGTGTACTACACATCCTATATTCCCTTTACATTCATTCCTACTATTACATGATATATTTATTTTAGCACAATGTTCTTGTATAACAGTCATGGCTTAGTGGTAAGTCATGCAGACTAGTGTTTCCAAGGTCCTGGGTTCGGGACTGACAGTGGGATTTTATTTTGCTTTTGAACTGACTACAGGACCTGTCAATCAGAGTGACTAAGGCACTTTTAAGCAGTTGTAACCGGGTTAGCGCTGGTTTGCGTGGAGCTCACGCATGCGCACTGGCGTTCAGCTCTGCACACACACGCGCACACCCGCTTACAACCGCTTAAACGTGCTTACTCTTGCGCACACCCGCGCTATTTTCTTTGAAAGAAATGAAAATGGGGAGACAGGAAAGTGGTGAAAAAGGGGTCACAAAGAGGATAAGACAGTAGGGAAACAAGCTCGGGTTTTGCAGGAGGGATGTAGGTAAGGCCCATAGCTGCCCATTTCTTCATCAGCAACAGCTGTGCATATGTATGTAATTTGGTGTGACATTTGAAACCTTCCACCCCTGAGAGAGGTGTCAGGACAACAATAATACTTGTTGTACAGCCAATTGTAATTGATAGTTTCCATGTCCAGCAGACATATGTGCGGAATGGGCAGCTATGTATGGGGCGTAATTTTTTTGTGGGTACAGAGTGCCCTTTTTTTTTTTTTTTTCAGGTGAGAGTGGTATGTCAGGTGAAGGAAGTCGGTATAGCTGGGGAGGTAGGTTGGGTAGGTCAACAGACAAGACAAACAAGATGCATACAGGGGCGGTGTATGACACATGTGGGGGGGTTACACAATTGACGGGGACGGAGGTTTGGATATCCAGAGCCCATGAGCCCACAGATGGCAACAGTGGAACTGATATCCCCACCCATGGGCAGTTGCCACTGTTCCTTCACTGCCCAGGATGGGGCTGTGCTGGGGGCTGTGTAGGCCGGGCAACAGGCATGCCCGTAAGTTGTGCCACCTGTGCCTCAAGCTGGCGTAGGGGCCCAAGAACAGAGTCCTGGATCTCCCTACGCACCACAGTCCGGACGCTACGGAGGGTGAGTGGTGGTTCTCCTCCGGCCACGCTTGCAGAGGGGGGACGGGCCCCATCCCCTGCAGCGCTTCCACCCACAGGTGGCACAGGGCCACCGGAGGAGGGTCCAGACTGGGCACTAGTGCCAGGTGCACTCGCCAGCTGAGGTGGGAGAGGTGGGTCCGCTGGAACCCGCCTTCCCTGTCGTCCTATGTTTTGCATTATGTCATGACAGTTTGGGTTAGTAACATACAATACCATTCGCAATTAGTTGTAACAGCATGCATTAGTATTCCCATTAACCAAACACCCAGATATTCACACCATTGAACAGCGAGCATAACACATGCATAATTTGAACAGCAATACACAGTCCAACAACATGCAGGGTTGATTGATGGCAACAGGCCATCAGGTTTGGATGTATGAACAGGGCAGATGCATCAACGTACATGCAAATATTTATGACCCAACAGGACAAATGTCCAGGGGTGTTAATTGTGATTGCACATACCAATTTCACGTGGAATGGATTATATGTGGTTATAGGGTGGGGTGAAGAAAATAATATTAACACCTTGAATACCAATACATATGCTGTACATTTCTAATAGCTACAGATATATACACACTACTGTTCTAACTACAGTTTCCTATATGATAACTACTTCAATTTGGTGATAGGACTGTTACTGCTACATCAATATACATTTTATTGTTATTCATACACGTTCATATCTGGCTTTGTTCAGCTACATCATCCTGCTACATTTGCTTTATATAGCTATAGACAACTGTGGATGTTTGATATTTCAGACAATCATACTATCTGCATATTGCAGACTGAGAGCAACATATCCAGATTTTGGGATACACATTCCAGCTGCAGCAACACTTTGAACACATTTCGCAGTTTGGTTCTACTTGTCACATTCATTTCATTCTGTACTGACTGCAGTATACTTTATTCAGTGGTTCTTACTACTTTATTGGTGGATTCATAACTCTTTCTCACACTCTCTCACTTGTTTTCATTTTACTATTCAGGATGGTACTTACTTCTAGGCTTTATTGACATGTTTTACCTGTAGTTATTACAATCCTTTCCAGCAGTCTCACTTCTGTCATGTTTCAGTATTTCAACAGGGATATATTTCACACATGTGATTTGCTCATCTTCTGCAGCTGTACTTTTCAGCCTGCTGCAGGTTGTGTACTATTATATTACAGGTGGGGCATCTTTATTTCAGACTTTATTTCAGACATTTTCATTTTTCTGTTTGGATTACAGACTGCAACACACTTTTGTAATCAAGCAATACTTGCAAACACTTTTACACTGTTACTTGCACATTTTATTACTTAGTGACTACACTGCACTCTTTTGCTAACTGTCATACTTTTATATTTCTTTACAGTTACTGGGAGTGGATTACTGACCTGCCTGGTGGCGCAACCGCACCAGCCTATCGCCATAGGCTCTGCGGTTCGCAGAACGGACACCTGCAGCTGTAATATAAATGAAGTAATATTGGAATACACATCTCCATAATATCAGCTAATTTAATTTCTTACATACATAATTAAATGTAACTTACTCAGTAGTGGGGCGTTGGGCATTTGCCGGGCCTCCTGGATCCAAAGGTTCAATTGGTCCTGCTTGCATCTCTTCAGGTCCGCATGGTGGTGACGGACCTGCTCACCAGTCCTTGGAATCCCTGTGGCACTGGTGAGATCATGAGCCAACCGGTCCCACGCCTCAGCCCTATATGCTCCCCACAGGACCTGGCCCTGCATGAGTTGGGCCTCATGATTGTGGACTAGGAGCCAGACCATGTATCTGGACTCCTCAATGCCCCACCTCTGTGCTCAAAAGCAACTACCCTCACCTACTCCTGACATTCTGGCTGCAAGTCAGTTCTACAATCGTTTATGCTGTGTATTCCCGCCTATGGGGCTTATATATGCCGTTTTTCCCGCACTTATCTGTGATTGGCCATTTTGGAATTGTATCAACTTCACAAAACCTGCTTTGTCATGCTCCACTTTCTATTCATTCCTATATATTTGCTATTACTGCATTTCTAAGTACAGCTGTCGTGGCTTAGTGGTTCAGTACCTTGACTATGGTGCATGGTATCCTGGGTTCGAACCTGGCCACTGCTTTTTATATTTTATGACTGTCTAGACAGGCTAGGGGGTGTGTCTGTGTAAAGGCAGTTTTGTTACAGCTTGCTCAACGTTGCCCGTCGGTTAGCTTGTTAGCGCGGTGCGCAGCTCCGCGCAAACGGGGTACGCTGGTTTACGCCTCATTTGGCTGTTAGCACGCATATTACGCTCAGCTCAGCTAGGTTTGGCTGTTAGCATGCATATTACGCTCAGCTCAGCTAGGGGCACACAGTTTCAGCGTGTTAAACCACTGCTCACCTACGGGCACTCATTTTGCACCTGTTAAACCACTGCTCACCTACGGGCAGATGCACTCACCTTGTTAAACTGTAGCTCAGCTATAGGCACATCTCGCATTTTTTATTGTTTTGTTATCTCACATTTCTTCAAAATAAATGGACTATTTCATTACATTTAACATAAAATATAATTTTATATGTGTACATATTTGTCAGGGACTTGTTTCGTGCTTATTTTACTAAAAATAAAAATTGATGTTGTGGGGCTCGAACCATGAATGCCTGCTCTTCAGCCGACGTCTCTACCGCTACGCTATTGCTTCTTGGCTTACTTTGCATATTTAGTTCTTATATCCTTTTCCACTGACTGCTAACTGTGGCTAAGCTACGGGCACGCCCGCGCAAACGAGCGCACTCACGGGCAAACATCTTTACGATTTAAAAAATATATAACATGTTCATTTATATATTTTATGTTCATAGTCTGTGGGGGCATGTGTTGTGTTGTGTTTATTCACATTTCCATGGCCTCTGTCGTGGGTGTTTACTTTGGGCACTTTTACTCTTCTGGGGGTGTGTCCGCTTGCAGGGCTCGGCCTACGGACACGCCCCTACTGTCTTCCACGGACCGTGTTAGCCTTAGGTGTGATTCAGCATGCTCTCATGAATATGCAGAGCATGCTGACATCACTCCGTTTAACTGCAGCCTCCGTGTAAGAGTTATAAGTCTTACACAGAGGCTTCGTGAATCCTGCCCTATGTTTTAATTTAAGAATAGGTACTATACTAATACTTTCATTAATACCTGGGTAGTTAAGGGCATCTAAACATAATTGCCATTTTAACTCACAAGTGTCCAGGTGTATATCTAACACACTCCCTTGCACATATTTTATAATATGCTGTATGACACAAAACCTAAACACATGATCAGAATATGTAATTAAATGTCTAGCTAGAGCATTAGTAACTTTATTATGTTTTACATCAAGTAAATGGTCCCTTATTCTTTCTCTGAGCTGTCTGGCTGTTTTTCATACATAAAAAACAGGACATTTCTGGCGCTGTGCAATATATACTACATTCTGTGTATAACAATCATAGTGCCCTACAATGGGAATTGTGTTATAATTAACCCTGATATGTTCCCCTGTTACTATAATATGTTTACAAATGGAACATCTACCACATCTATAGTTACCACACCTCCTACCCATTGTACTATTATATGAGCCACCATTCTTCTGTAAAATTTCCTTAAAAGACAGATCTCTTTGAAACACAAACTTAAGAGCCCCCCCTAATTTTGTTGTCACTTGTTTATCTAATTGTAGGAAACCCCAATTTTTCTTGACCATCTCAATGAACCATTCCACATCTTGGTTATAAGTAGTTATCAAAATTAAATTCATAGAGATATCATGATTATTTTTTCTCACACTGTTATCGATATCAATATTAATATCCATTTTAATGATGGCTTGATAAAAACCTGTTTGTCTTTTAAGCATTACTTCTTTTTTGACATTTTTACACAAGTCCTCGGGGTATCCCCTTCTTTTGAACATAGTAATCATAAAATCCAATTCCTTAATAAATGCATCATCATCATTCACCATTCTTGCTGCTCTTACCATTTGCCCTTTGATTATTGCATCATCATCACTCACCATTCTTACTGCTCTTACCATTTGCCCTTTGATTATTGCATCATCATCACTCACCATTCTTGCTGCTCTTACCATTTGCCCTTTGATTATTGCATCATCATCACTCACCATTCTTGCTGCTCTTACCATTTGCCCTTTGATTATTCCATCATCATCACTCACCATTCTTGCTGCTCTTACCATTTGCCCTTTGATTATTGCATCATCATCACTCACCATTCTTGCTGCTCTTACCATTTGCCCTTTGATTATTGCTCTTTTTTGATGGTGAGGATGCCAGCTTTTAAAATCCAGATAAGAATTGAAAAAGTACTTTTCCTATATATATATATCTGATTTAATACTTTTATTAACTTTATCCAGAGTTAGTTGTACATCCAAATAACATATCTTTTCACCACTTGTTTGGTGAGTGAATTTCAAAAATTCAACAGTGTTATTTATGTGTACTATAAACTTTTCTAACTTGTCCATGTTGCCGTCCCATACAGTAAAAATATCATCCAAAAAACGGGTGTATAGTTTAATGTATTTAAAATGAATGGTCAGGAACACAAATTCCTGCTCACAAAACACCATTACATAATTTGCATAAATGGGGGCACACGCTGCCCACATAGCCACACCTGTAGACTGTTTGAAAAATTGACCTTCAAAATAAATATAATTATTGTACAGGACAGCCTCCATAAGTGTTACGTATACATTAATTTGATCTTGGTTGTAAATACCTGTTTTTACCAATTCAGTTTCCAACCAAGACCCGTGTCATGGGGTATGACAGTAAATAAATTACAAACATCAGTTGTGAGAAATATGATGTCATTGATGTTAACTGTTTAAAATTTTTCTAAAAAATTCCATGAGTCCCTTTTAATATAATTAAAGGAATTCAAACCCCTTTTTAGTTCATGATCTAAAAATTGACTAATGAAACAAGTCTTACTTTTTTTCCCATCCACTATCGGCCTGAATATAATATTATTCAGGCCTTTGTGGATTTTTGGAATACCAAATATACTACTAACTACTGGATAAGAATTCTTAATAAACTCATGTTCTTTTTCACTAAGCTGTCCTTGATACAACATATCATCCAAGAGCAAGTCAATTTTTGATAACTAATGTTAATTTCATTAATGCTGCTCTCGGTGTAACTATCTTCCATGAGCATTCTCATCATGACATTTATATAGTCATTTTTGTCAACTATAACTACTCCGTTCCCTTTGTCGGGTTTCATAATACGTATTTCTCTGTTGTTAATCAAAGAACCCAACAAATCACTTTCCATCTTTGTCAAGTTATTATAAGTCTGTCTACCAGACCTGCTTTTATACACTCTGATATCCATTTCTTATGCTTTTTCAAAAAGCTCAACTGTCTGATTGGTAGGGGGATTAAAAGTACTTGGTTTAACTAACCCCCTATGTCCAACATTATCCCTCCTATCCGGAAACCACATTTTTAAATTCATTTTCCGAGTGAAGGTTTTTAAATCAATTAACATGTCGGTGATATTACCTTTCCTACAAGGAACAAAGGTGAACCCCTTAGATAATAAATTAGCATATTCAATATTAAATTCAAATTTAGAATTATTGTACACTTTAAAATCGTCATATGTATTGGATATTACAATAGGGTCACTAAGTACCTTAGAATTTTCTATATCCACTATTTCACTACAAATATAATCAATAATGGAATTAACCTCATCATTGTTATGGTTGAAAGAATACAATATATTACTTGCAATTTGCACAATATGGTTATCACGATTACTATAATCAACCCCCTCCATTGTGTTGGTAAACACATCTTGTGTGTTATTGATTCAGTAACCATATTGTCGTTCATATTGTTAGTTAGATACACACTTAAATCCATCAAATTATCATAAGTATGATTACAAGCATCAAATTATCATAAGTATGATCACAAGCAGTTAATTGTAAATCACCACTTTCAATAACCACATTATTTCCACAAGCTTCAATAGTCATACCTTTGACAGCAGTTCCAACCACACTATTAACATGGGCCAATTCATTCATATCTTCTGTTGTAACACACAACAGCATCTGACGTCCTGATTTTCAGTCAAAGTTCCATGAGTATACTCACACAGAACACTACCATAACCCCTCATGATGGTCTCATTGTTATGGTCCACCTCATTATCCACAATATTAGCATCCAACAAATCGGATGTTACAACCGCTGAAAAAATACCCTCCATCTCGCTACTGTTCACAATAACCTGCCGTTCCTGGCATACACTACTCTCAATGGTCCCAACAACCAAAGATGTTTCAAATTCACTTAATACATTATCATTACCAGTTACATTAGATTGACTTTTTATAAAATCAATTTGACCCATAAAGTCACACAAAGGGGCACTTTTAGCTTCAGCGTTCAAAACCGATGAATGTACGTTGGTTGCCAAGTTATTTTCTCCAATGGGCAACTCTCTCCTTGACGCCTGTTTATACAAATTATTGTTAACTGTATGAACAGGCCCTTGTTTATGAAAAAGAACATCAGCATTCAATATGTTGTCATTCGTTATTAAACTGTTACTGTGAACATTATTACGGTGTAAATTGGCAGTATCAAAAACCGCATCACTATAGTCATTAATCCCAATGCTTGCATCAACAATGTTAACATTCAAATTGTCTGTTTGTTTCACATCAAGTTTTAAATGTACTTGCACAACACTTTGACTGACTGGTTCACTATTAGATTTTGCTCTTACCGTTGCCATGCTTTGTTTGAACTGCCAGTCCTATTCATATGCCATGCTTTTGGATGAGCTCCTTCTCTCTGAAATGATGTCTGTTCACTGGTGTATTCCCTGTTCTTGATTCTTTCCGACTGTCGCGGTCCTTCCTCTAAAGGGCTCCCAGCCCACCAAGAATGCTTTGAAGCACCTTCCTGTGCGTTCATTGAATCCTGATCAGCTGCTATCTTATTGGTTGAGTTCTCATTGGTTCTATGGTGGTCCTGGTACCTTCTGAAAGTGGATATACTGTATTATTCGTGTAAATTCTAGTGTCCCTTTTAATTTTGTTAATTTTTCTTGAAAAAATCACTTGACAATTCTCTTCCACTTTATCTAAGATGTTGCCATAGTTGGTAATGTAATCGTCAAAAAGAAGATCATTAACAACTTTTTCATTGACTACTTCCATTTCCGATGTGAGTTTCTCAACCTTACAATTGTTATATTTTAACATAATTTCCATAAGAGCAAGCCCCATTTTATCATGTAATGAATGAACTTCTTTTAGCATTTCTGTATCATTTTCTACTCCATTGGGATATTTCCACGCTCTCAAGCCTTTAGGAACTATTTGTAATTCAATGTTCCTAATTAAATAATTACTTTCAAGTTGTACCTTCTTTAAGGTATATAATTTATTTTCAAAAACCTTAAGTCGGTCATTCAAAGATGAGTTTGTGGTATCTTTCTGCTGCTCATTATTATAATCACCCTGTCTAAAATTGTAGTTAAATTGTTTCCAATGTGAAGTGTTTTCACTATTAATGCAAATTCCTTTTCTTCCAAGCATATTGTCACTATCTGCATTACTTTTTGTGGCTCCTTGACTGTTACCTGAAATTTGTACATTTTGAGTAGGCTGGATAAGAGGTACACCCAAACTACTGAAAGAAACATTCCGTTGTCCAAATTCCTGCTGCTTGTCTGCCAACGATTTAATTTGGATAGTATGTTCTTGTAGTTGTTCATTAATTTGTTGCAAAAGTTCCAAAATACTTGAATTGGACTCCATATCATCCATAAACACCACAAACGACCAGTAATGAACTGTTCCACAAACCAAGTAAAATGCTAATGAAATGGATGTCCAAAAAGTATTTATTGGCAGTAAAAACACATAGAATTGAACCACGATAACACTGGTTTTGTCCTTACATACCGGACGTCTTCAGAACAATTAACAAACCACAATGCTTCATTTATATATACTACCTAATTAATATTATTCAATTTAATTAACTACAACCTACTGTTAATTAAATAAAAGTTAAAACAATCATGTATGTTAGGACACACACCAAGATAAAACGTCTTTAAAGGAAGCCACAAACACTACACAAACCTAATATTGTATTACATATTATTAATAAAATAAAACAATAAACTAAAATGCAAATCCTATCAGTTCTATAAATACATTTGACCACTTCAAAAATACATAGGTGATATATAAAATAAAATGAAATAAAATATGACTAAAATCAATTTCTTCTACTGAATAGGTGACCGATGATAATCTATAATAGAACCTAAAATATGTTGTAACGTATTTATAGAACTGATAGGATTTGCATTTTAGTTTATTGTCGGAAAGAATTAAGAACAGGAAATACACCAGTGAACAGACATCGTTTCAGAGAGAAGTAGCTCATCTAAAAGCATGGCATACGAACAGGACTGGCAGTTCAAACAAAGCATGGCAACGGTAAGAGCAAAATCTAATAGTGAACCAGTCAGTCAAAGTGTTGTGCAAGTACATTTAGAACTTGATGTGGAATAAACAGACAATTTGAATGTTAACATTGTTGATGCAAGCATTGGGATTAATGACTATAGTGATGCGGTTTTTGATACTGCCAATTTACACCGTAATAATGTTCACAGTAACAGTTTAATAACGAATGACAACATATTGAATGCTGATGTTGTTTTTCATAAACAAGGGCCTGTTCGTACAGCTAACAATAATTTGTATAAACAGGTGTCAAGGAGAGAGTTGTCCGTTGGTGAAAATAACTTGGCAACCAACGCACATTCATCGGTTTTGAGTGCTGAAGCTGAAAGTGCCCCTTTGTGTGACTTTATGGGTCAAATTGATTTTATAAAAAGTCAATCTAATGTAACTGGTAATGATAATGTATTAAGTGAATTTGAAACATCTTTGGTTGTTGGGACCATTGAGAGAAGTGTACGCCAGGAATGGCAGGTTATAGTGAACAGTAGCGAGATGGGAGGTATTTTTTCAGCGGTTGTGACATTCAATTTGTTGGATGCTAATATTGTGGATAATGAGGTGGACCGTAACAATGAGACCATCATGAGGGGTTATGGTAGTGTTCCGTGTGAATATACTCATGGAATTTTGACTGAAAACCAGGATGTCAGATGCTATTGTGTGTTACAACAGGAAGGTATGAATGAATTGGCCCATGTTAATAGTGTGGGTAGAACTGCTGTCAAAGGTATGAATATTGAAGCCTGTGGAAATAATGTGGTTATTGAAAGTGGTGATTTACAATTAACTGCTTGTAATCATACTTATGACAATTTGATGGATTTAAGTGTGTATCTAACTAACAATATGAACGACAATATGGTTACTGAATCAATAACACACAAGATGTGTTTACCAACACAATGGAGGGGGTTGATTATAGTAATCGTGATAACCATATTGTGCAAATTGCAAGTAATATATTGTATTCTTTCAACCATAACAATGATGAGGTTAATTCCATTATTGATTATATTTGTAGTGAAATAGTGGATATAGAAAATTCTAAGGTACTTAGTGACCCTATTGTAATATCCAATACATATGACAATTTTAAAGTGTACACTTATTCTTAATTTGAATTTAATATTGAATATGCTAATTTACTATCTAAGGGGTTCACCTTGGCTCCTTGTAGGAAAGGTAATATCACCGACATGTTAATTGATTTAAAAACCTTCACTTGGAAAATTAATTTAAAAATGTGGTTTCCGGATAGGAGGGATAATGTTGGACATATGGGGTTAGTTAAACCAAGTACTGTTAATCCCCCTACCAATCAGACAGTTGAGTTTTTTGAAAAAGCATGTGAAATGGATATCAGAGTGTATAAAAACAAGTCTGGTAGACAGACTTATAATAACTTGACTAAGATGGAAAGTGATTTGTTGGGTTCTTTGATTAACAACAGAGAAATACGTATTATGAAACCCGACAAAGGGAACGGAGTAGTTATAGTTGACAAAAATGACTATATAAATGTCATGATGGGAATGCTCGTGGAAGATAGTTACACCAAGAGCAGCATTAATGAAATTAACATTAGTTATCAAAAAATTGACTTGCTCTTGGATGATATGTTGTATCAAGGACAGCTTAGTGAAAAAGAACATGAGTTTATTAAGAATTCTTATCCAGTAGTTAGTAGTATATTTGGTATTCCAAAAATCCACAAAGGCCTGAATAATATTATATTCAGGCCGATAGTGGATGGGAAAAAAAGTAAGACTTGTTTCATTAGTCAATTTTTAGATCATGAACTAAAAAGGGGTTTGAATTCCTTTAATTATATTACAAGGGACTCATGGAAATTTTTGGAAAAATTGAAAACAGTTAACATCAATGACAGCATCATATTTCTCACAATTGATGTTTGTAATTTATTTACTGTCATACCCCATGACACGGGTCTTAGTTGGTTGGAAACTGAATTGGTAAAAACAGGTATTTACAACCAAGATCAAATTAATGTATACATAACACTTATGGCGGCCGTCCTGTACAATAATTATATTTATTTTGAAGGTCAATTTTTCAAACAGTCTACAGGTGTGGCTATGGGGGCAGCGTGTGCCCCCATTTATGCAAATTATGTAATGGTGTTTTGTGAGCAGGAATTTGTGTTTCTGACCATTCATTTTAAATTCATTAAACTATACACCCGTTTTTTGGATGATATTTTTGCTGTATGGGACGGCAACATGGACAAGTTAGAAAAGTTTATAGTACACATAAATAACACTGTTGAATTTTTGAAATTCACTCACCAAACAAGTGGTGAAAAGATATGTTATTTGGATGTACAACTAACTCTGGATAAAGTTAATAAAAGTATTAAATCAGATATATATATAGGAAAAGTACTTTTTCAATTCTTATCTGGATTTTAAAAGCTGGCATCCTCACCATCAAAAAAGAGCAATAATCAAAGGGCAAATGGTAAGAGCAGCAAGAATGGTGAGTGATGATGATGCAATAATCAAAGGGCAAATGGTAAGAGCAGCAAGAATGGTGAGTGATGATGATGCAATAATCAAAGGGCAAATGGTAAGAGCAGCAAGAATGGTGAGTGATGATGATGCAATAATGAAAGGGCAAATGGTAAGAGCAGCAAGAATGGTGAGTGATGATGATGCAATAATCAAAGGGCAAATGGTAAGAGCAGCAAGAATGGTGAGTGATGATGATGCATTTATTAAGGAATTGGATTTTATGATTACTATGTTCAAATGTAGGGGATACCCCGAGGACTTGTGTAAAAATGTCAAAAAAGAAGTAATGCTTAAAAGACAAACAGGTTGTTATCAAGCCATCATTAAAATGGATATTAATATTGATATTGATAATAGTGTGAGAAAAAATAATCATGATATCTCTATGAATTTAATTTTGATAACTACTTATAACCAAGATGTGGAATGGTTCATTGAGATGGTCAAGAAAAATTGGGGTTTCCTACAATTAGATAAACAAGTGACAACAAAATTAGGGGGGGGGGATCTTAAGTTTGTGTTTCAAAGAGATCTGTCTTTAAAGGAAATTTTACAGAAGAATGGTGGCTCATATAATAGTACAATGGGTAGGAGGTGTGGTAACTACAAATGTGATAGATGTTCCATTTGTAAACATATTATGGTAACAGGGGAACGTATCAGGGTTAATTATAACATGATTCCCATTGTAGGGCACTATAGTTGTTATACACAGAATGTAGTATATATTGCACAGTGTCAAAAATGTCCTGTTTTTTACGTAGGAAAAACAGTCAGACAGCTCAGAGAAAGAATAAGGGAGCATTTACTTGATATAAAACATAATAAAGTAACTAATGCTCTAGCTAGACATTTAATGACATATTCTGATCATGTGTTTAGGTTTTGTGTCATACAGCATATTATAAAAGATGTGCAAGGGGGTGTGTTAGATATACACCTGGACACTTGTGAGTTAAAATGGCAATTATGTTTAGATGTCCTTAACTACCCAGGTATTAATGAAAGTATTAGTATAGTACCTATTCTTAAATTAAAACATATTCTAGGATAACCTATAATTATAACATATTTTAGGTTCTATTATAGATTATCATTGGTCACCTATTCAGTAGAAGGAATTGATTTTAGTCATATTTTATTTCATTTTATTCTATATATCACCTATACATTTTTTGAAGTGGTCAAATGTATTTATAGAACTGATAGGATTTGCATTTTAGTTTATTGTTTTATTTTATTAATAATATGTAATACAATATTAGGTTTGTGTAGTGTTTGTGGCTTCCTTTAAAGAAGTTTCATCTTGGTGTGTGTCCTAACATACATGATTGTTTTAACTTTTATTTAATTAACAGTAGGTTGTAGTTAATTAAATTGAATAATATTAATTAGGTAGTATATATAAATGAAGCATTGTGGTTTGTTCATTGTTCTGAGGAAGTCTGGTATGTAAGTACGAAACCTGGGTTAACAGAGTTTATCGTGGTTCAATTATATGTGTTTTTACTGCCAATAAATACTTTTTGGACTTCCATTTCATCAGCATTTTACTAGGCTTGTATAGGCCCTAGGGCCAATACCCTAGTACCTACCTATGAACCTATAAATATTGCTTGTGTGCTAAGGAAATGAGCAGTACAGTCACTCTTAAACTGGTTGCAATGACTAAGACATTGCATGAAGAAAAAATCACACTTACGTGTTAATCAAGATGCCAAGCAGTCCAAGCTTCTTTCTAATTACTTGTGGAGGTCTCTCCACGCCATGACTGAAATATGCAGTCTTATTTATGAGTGCAAACTGAAAATGTGATCATTTTTACTGTACTTAGAAAATACAAGCCTTTAGGTGTGGTAAAAGCAACAAAATAAGTAGTTTTCTACAAGCATTAATGTAGCACAGATAAATCTAAAACAAGATGTATATAAGATTTACTTGACAATATAATGAACAGAATTTTATTATAATGCAACTTAAAAAATTCTAAGTAACAAACATGGTTTGAAGTGCTATGTAAGCTGAACTCCTAGAAAAGAAACAGCTACATCTTGTGCTGTATAACCATATTCTATAGACCTGTGGATAAATTTAGGCACTGTTTCAGTTACACAGATCAGATGAATTTGTAAGAATCTATAGATTCCACATAACCACGGCAGTCTTCTTGAATGCAAAAAGGTTTAGATGGGTATTCCAGACTTGGCATTCAATATAACAGTAATCCTTTCTTTGCACTTTTAAAGTTTTTAATATGGCAGTCACTTCCAGATCAAGCCATTTATGCAACTGTTCAAATGAAGCCTTATTATGCAGACTGCAACTATTTTCCACTGTAGCAACACACCCCAGTCTATCAACAGTTGAATAAAAGTGAGTCCCTTTCTGGTCTCCTAGCTACATTCACAGTAGATAACAGGATGAGTATTATATCTAAAAAAAAGTATATAGACATATATATATATATATATATATATATATATATATATATATATATATATATATATATATATATATTGTTACAGTTGGGTTAGTGTGGGACTAGTAAAATGCTTCTGAAGCTATGACATTTAGTAGCCTACTTGTAAATTTTGTGGGGCATGGGACAGCTTGTTAAAAAACATAGGCTGGATGGCAACTCCAGGAAAGACTAGCACTTTCAGCAAGGCAGTCAATGTTTTGAGCCACTCCAGCTAAGTAACTTTTGTAAAATGTAGTAGTCTACCTGTAAATGAAATAAAAAATATATCTTTCTTTCTGCCATTAAATATTTAACTGTATAACTCTCAAACGTTGTCTGATATCATTGGGGAATGTGTATCTGTTTATTTGTTTTATGAAATTGTGTAACACTAGCTTCCCAAGATCCTACTTGCTTTCAGTTTGCACCACATTCTCAGGTACACGTATATACTCGTGTTCCACAGATGATGGCGAGATGCTATGTTGCTCGTTCGTCTCTATTACAAATAATAAGAAGGCGGGGTTTTATTCAGATGCTTTAATATATACACACAGATCAGGATGGATAGTAGCATCTTTAAATATGAACAAACTAAGAAACAAAGCTTACATACCTATATGTTCACATCTCAACGGCTAACTACAAAATGGCAGTCAGGCTCACACGTGCTCAGTATTTATACTCTAGTGCAAGCCCTTGGATAGCTTCCTAAAGGTATATATTGATCTACATCTTCCCTCTTAAAAAGATTCTCCTTCGTGCAAAATAATGTTAGAGCTAGGCATGCATTACGATGTACATTAGAAACAAAACACAATGTTCATGTCCAAGTTGCTTGGCATCTGCTACAAGGTTTAGAGATATGACTATATCATGTGATATAACAGTTGGGACTAGATTTAGCAACAGGGACAGTCTGCAGTGCACAACTCGCATCAGGAACTTCTGGATTTGTCATAGGAACAGGTATATCCTCTGGAACTTCCTCTGGAACTGGAACACCAGACAACTCACTCTGAGATAAAGAGTCTTTCCCACAGGCTATTTGCTGTGGTATAGGCTTGGACAACAGTCTCAAATGTTTCCAATTCCATCTAAAAGTTGCTTCTTCTGATTCTATAATGTACAATCTCAGCTCTGAACCAATATTCTTCACAACACCAGTCCAATCATAACCTTTAGACATTGGTATCCTTACCACTTCTCCCTCTAGTAATGGATTGAGCTTTCTGTTGGTTTTATCATAGTAGTTCTGAAATAGGCATTTCCTCAGCAGATTGTGTTTCACTGATCTGCTGTTCTTGACTCATGGAACCAACAATTGACTACTGATTATTAATGTGGTTCTGGTTTGTCTCGCTAGAAGTCTCTAAGCAGGTGAACCAAGATGTTTATCACGAGAAACATTTCTGAGATTCAAGAAAACATCACTATTATCTCATTTTGACTTCTCAAGTAACTGTTTTGCACTTTAAACTGCACGTTCTGCCAAACCATTTGACTGTGGGTACTCTGGACTACTTGTGACATAAGTAAAGTCCCATTCTTCTGCAAATCCTTTGAACAGTTGGCTTGTAAACTGAGTGCCATTGTCAGAAATAACCCTGTGAGGGCTTCCATGAACAGCAAAATGATGCTTCTTCTTAGTAATGACAGTACTAGATGCTGGGTTAGGAAGTAGGCCAATCTCGAACCAATTGCAGTAGGATTCTACTAACACCAAATAATGTTGACCATTCCACTCAGACATCAGTGGCTACTGTTGACCAAGGTCGTTCTGGAATCTGGTTAAGCTGAAGTGGTTCTTTCTGTTGATGTGGCTTTGTTCTACTACATGCTGAACAAGAAGAAACTTCTCCCTCAATGTCTTGTGACATAGAAGGCCAAAATACTATCTCTCTCGCCCTTCTTTTGGCAGATTCAATTCCTGGGTGACCACATTGCAAGATAGTGATGTATTCAGGTTGCAGAGATTTTGGAACAATTACTTTCAGACATTTCATAATGAAACCCTTGTCAGACAAAATCTCATCTCTGTATGGAAAATAAGATTGCACTTCTTAAGGTAAACTAGATTGCTTTGACAGCCATCTTTGATTGATAAAGTGGTTGAGTCTTTGTAAAACTGGATCTGTGGCTGTGTGATCTCTCAGCTCATCAAGACATGTGGAAGAAAAAATTTTCACTTTCATGATTTCAAAGTCATCAGTCGAATGAGAATCCTGATTGGTATTTCTGGGTGATCTGGAGAATGTATCAGCAAGATAAAGAATTTGCCTTTCTTGTAAACAAAATTGAAATTGTACTTTTGCAATCTCAGCATCATGTGTTGCAGTCTGGCTGGAGCTGAATGCATTGGCTTACTCAGGATTATGATTAATGGGTGGTGATCTGTTTCAATCTAGATAGGTCTACCATAAACATAATCATGGAATTTCGAACATGCAAACACAATTGCCAAAAGCTCTTTCTGAATTTGGGCGTACTGCTGTTCTGTTTGGGTAAGAGTTCTCAATGCATTTAATCTTCTTGTAGAATGACTGCACCAAGTGCAAGTTTTGAAGCATCGCAGGAAAGTGTAACTGGTTTGTGAACATCAAAGTATCTGAGCATTGGCTAACTGGCAATTCTCTATTTCAGGACATCAAATACTCTTCCGTGTTGCTCTGACCAAGACCAGGGCACATCTTTACATGTCAGCTCTCTGAGTGGTGCTGAAAGTTGGATCAAGTCTGGAATGAACTTTCCTAGGTAATTGACTTTGCCAAGAAAACGTTGCAGGGCTTGAACATTATTTGCAGCTGGGATCTCGAGAATGGCTTTTTGTTTTGAAGGATTTGGTCATAGGTCTGTACTCATAAATAAATAATCAAAATAAGTAACTTCTTGTAGCCTGAATTTGGATTTCTGTGCATTGAGCTTAAAATTCACTTGATGTGCCCTTTCTAAAACTTTTCTGAGGTTTCTGTCATGTTCTGCTTCGTCATAACCTCCTACTAGTATGTTGTCTACTATAATAGCACAGGATACCCAGAAAAAAATTGCTTCATTGCAAGCTGAAATACTTCACTTGCAGATTTTATCCCAAATGCCATTCTCAAAAATCTGCACCTGCCGAACAGAGTACTGAATGTAATGAGCAATGATGATTTTTTTGTCAAAGTGGATTTGCTAAAATGAACTCTTTGCATCTAAGACAGAAAAATAGTGGCATTTGGCATCAAGGCTGCAACTATGTCAACTGTGCGCATTGGGTGATGAGGTCTTTTTAGCACTTTGTTCATATCTCATGGGTCAGTACATATTCTGATGTCATCTGAGCTTTTCTTATGAGCTACCACCATGGAAGATACTCATTCAGTTGGAGTTTCCACTGGGCAAATTACACCTTGTCACACCATTATGTCTAACTATCCTTTGACTCTGTCCTGCATGACTGTTGGAACTTTATGTGCTGGTCTGATAACTGGACTGACATCTGTGTCTAACTTCATGGAGTAAACAATTGGATGTTTGCTTAGTTTGTCTTGGAAAAGATCAGCATAGGTAAAAAAAAATGTGCTGGGCAAAATTAAAGTAGTGGTCTTTTAAACTAATATGGTGGACTTCCTTGTTAATTTTCAGAGTCTTTGAGCCCTAATAATGACTGTATGTGCCTCTTGACCATATTATTTATTTTATTTATTTATTTATTTCAGTTTGATGACTGGGGTAGTCCACTGGGAGTAGAAGAGCCCGTTTTCAGTGGAGGCATAGGGAGAAAAGCTCCACAGTCATTGACAGGTATATAAAACAAAGAAATCATTGGAATCATACAGACAGTGTTAAAGTCATTAGCAGAAAGGAAAATAATTCAAATTATACAGTCTTGTAATCTTTTACAGAGTATGCAGTGGGTATAAAACATGTACACACCCCTGTTAAAATGCCAGTTTTTTGTGATATAAAAAAAATGACCACAATAAATCCTTTCAAAGCTTTTCCCACCTTTAATGTGACCTATAACCTGTACAATTCAATTGAAAAACAAACAAATCTGTTAGGGGAAAATATAAAACATAAAAAATGTACAATAAGTTGGTTGCATAAGTGTGCACACCCTTAAACTAATACTTTGTTGAAGCACCTTTTGATTTAATTACAGCATTCAGTCTTCTTGGGTACACACACCTGCCATCAATTAAAGAGACTCTGATTAACCACAAATAAAGTTCAGCTGTCCTAGTAGGATTTTACTGACATTTACTCAGTTGCCTGCTACAACAAAAGCCATGGTTTGCAGAGAGCTTACAAAGCATCAAAGGAATCTCATTGTTGAAAGGTATCAGTCAGGACAAGGGTACAAAAAAATTTCCACACATTGGATATACCATGGAACGCAGTGAAGACAGACATCAAAAAGTGGAGAAAATATGGGACAACAGTGACATTGCAAAGAACTGGACGTCCCTCCAAAACTGATGAAAAGACAAGATGAAAACTGGTCAGGGAGGCTGCCAAGTGACCTACAAAAACACTGAAGGAGCTACAGGAATTTCTGGCAAGTACTGGTTGTGTACTACATGTGACAACAATCTCCCTTATTCTCTATATGTCTGGCCTATGGGTTAGGGTTGCAAGACGGAAGCTTTTTCTTACACAGAAGAACATCCAGGCCCAGCTAAAATTTGCAAAACAATACATCAAGTCTCCCAAAAGCATGTGGGAAAATGTATTATGGTCTGATGAAATCAAGGTTGAACTTTTTGGCCACAATTCCAAAAGTTACTTTTGGCGCAAAAACAACACTTTGCATCACCAAAAGAACACCATCCCCTCGGTGAAGCATGGTGGCTGCAGTATCATGCTGTAGGGTTGCTCTTCTTCAGCTGGACCTGGTCTTTTAGTCAAGGTGGAGGGAATTATGAACAGTTCCAAGTACCAGTCACTTTTGGCCCAAAACCTGAAGAGGGCTGTGCACAAGAAATGCCCTTGCAATATGACAAATTTGGAGCACTTTTGCAAGGAAGAGTGGGCAAATATTGCCAAGTCAAGATGTGCCATGCTGATAGACTCCTACCCAAGAAGACTGATTGTGGTAATTAAATCAAAACATGCATCAACAAAGTATTAGTTTAAGAGTGTGCACACTTATGCAACCAGTTTATTGTACATTTTTTATTTTTTATATTTTTCCTCTAACAGATTTATTTTTCAATTGAATTGTACAGATTATAGGTCACATTAAAGGTGGGAAAAGTTTTGAAATGATTTATTGTGGCCCCATTTTTTATATCACAAAAACCTGGCATTTTAACAGGCATGTGCACACTTTTTATATCCACTGTAATATACAATATTAAAATCATTTGCAAAATGAAATCTTGCAATTATATAGTTTTAGAATCATTTTACAGAATACAGAATTTAAAGAAAAATAAGAGGTTACTAGAAGTTGATTATAAATGGAACTTGGAGTAGGTTCAAAGAGGAGTTGCAGAGAGAAAGGTAGTTAAGTATAGCATAGATGCAGGGGCAGGTGAGCACTGTATAATATAATCAGAAAAAGTTGAAAGGTTAGATAAAAAGTGTTTGAGGGACTTATGTAGGAGACGAACTTGAGCATTCCCACTCCGAAAATAGATAGTAGAGGAGGGATTTGAAATTGGAGTGGTTCTGAGTATTTCAAAGGAAGGAAGGAAGTGAGTTCTAGAACTTAGCTAAGGAACAGAATAGCAGCAGGTAACCTGGGAGTAATAGAGGTCTGTAGATTTTTAGAAGATTCTGGTTTTCTGATCTAAGTGAGCGATTAGCAATATAGGGTGTTAAGATGGTAGAGAGGGACAGCTGGATGGTTTGGATATGAGCTTATGGGCAGTGGTAAATTTGAAGAAATTCAGGTAGTTAGGAAGTTCCTACATAAAATAATAAGTTGTAGCTTCTTCCTGCAGAGTAACATGAAAGCAGAAATGAGCCTTCGGTTTGAATTTCTTCACCTCCATAAGCAACAAGTTTTGCACACCTTCCTAATCAAGCCTTTCACTGTTACACACTCTCACAAATGTTTCTACAGACATAACATTGCACTTAGAACCTGTTTCAACTTTGAGCTCTGTGGGTTTGTCATTTATCCAAACAGTACAAAATACTTCATTCTTGCCCCTTAAATCAGCTGAATTTACCATTTCATGAAGCACTGACACACCATCAACATAAAGAGTAAAGTGCAAGTCTACTCCATAGCTTTCTAATTGATCAACTCGTTTCTTCAAATATTCCCTTTTAATAAAATAATGTGGGCCTTTTGATTTCCAAAATCTTTTGAAGTGATTCCATTTATTACATTTGTGGCATTGTTGACCAAAAGCTAAACACTTTTCCCTTTTAGATTCATGATTACTACCACAATTATGACAGTTGGCAAGGAAACTAGGTTGGGGCCCATGCTTTGAGTGTGCTGATTCACTCTTGTGCTTCACTGAGAATGTGCGAAATCTGGAATGTGCTAGAAAGCACTGTGATTTACCAGTGAGTGCCGCAGGGGTTACAGTTGCTGCCATGTGCTTGGGCCTGTTTCTTTTAACTATGGGCTGCATACTATCAATAGCTTTATCACTGCCTTCTAGAGCTGCTCTCATTTGTAAGCATATTTGTCTGCTTCTCTGTAAGCTTGTATATCTGACAAATCTCAATGGCCTTATTCAAAGTTAAATCACTATCATGAAGCAAAATCTTATAGCATCATCCTTTATGGCACACACAAGTCTGACGTTTATCAACTCATCCCTTAAGTCACCAAATCTGCACATTTTAGCTTTATTTCTCAGGTCAGTTATATATGCTGCAAAAGTTCCACCAAGCTTTTGATCACTTGTATAAAATAAGTGCCTTTCCATTGTAACATTTGTCTGGGAGTTACACATTTCTCTAAATTTATGTTTTAAGCAGTCTGGGTCCTCCATTGACTCAGCCTGTACAACAATATGACAAGTTTCCCCTATCCTGCATAAATAGCAGGTGCATGCACAAATGAGCATTCACTTTCTATAGCTTCTGACCCAACTAAATTAAGTAGAATAAGTACCTTTGTGCAGTCATCTTTAACAGAAAATGCAGCCTGTATGAAAATGTCGTAGTCTTGCTCAAACACTCTCCAGTTCTCAGCAATATTACTGTCAAACACAAGTGCACTGGGCTTTCAAAATCCATCTGCCATGCCCACAAAATATGTACAAACATACTGAAAATATGCCCCTTGTAATTATGTATGAACAAACTGTTCTGTGAGCTTGTAATAACATTCAAATGCACAATAAACTCTTGGAAATACTTTACTTTGCAAAATATGGTCTGTAATGGCTGCACTTTGTAAAACAGCTTTACTGTAACACTACACAAACATACAAACACTTTATACACTTCTGAAAGCTTGGATATCTTTGCTTAATATGAAAATATGAAGAAAATGAAAAGCAGCAGAACCACCATGGCTAATGGCATCAATTTTAATAAAATATAAGTGCCATTGCATTCTCAGATGAACACTTCATCAGATCTAAAACCAACATTTCAAACAATTAATTAAATATGCATACTCAGCCAATCATAATCACATTATAAATTCATAGCCAATAAAAACATTCTCTAAATATATCAATCAATTAACCAATATGTTAATCAGCAAATTAACTTATGTCCCTCTAAAGCTGGTCCCTTGGAAGCACTCACCGGAGTGGATACAAGGGATGAGTAAAGTACAGAGATAAACGACTTGGTCTTTAATTCATCTAATTATGTATTAAAACCTGAAGAACATTAATTACTCAACAGGGGATTATCATTTATCCCTGCTACAGCTTGAAAAGTAAGTGAGGTCTTGCTGGACTTAAGGTTACTTGCACGTAATGTGGTGTTAAATTTAATGTTTGGCAATAGTTATACTCCAAACACCAAAGAATTGAGAAAACCTAGTACTTTTGTACCACCATTACCTCCACATGTAAGTACTTTTATGAAGGCCTGCGAGGATGACATATGTTCCTTTCTTTTTTCATCACATAAAAAATGTTTTTACAATTTAAATAAGGCAGAACAGAAAGCCCTACTGACTTTGCAAGACAATCAGGATATATGTATTATGCCTGCTGATGAGGGGGGCTTTATTGTGGTCATGAACTTTAGTGAATATCATGAATGGATGTTGTTAATGTTGAGAGAAGAAGCAACATATATAAAAATAACTAGAATGAGATTATGGGCCATTATTAAATATGTGCATGATGTACTTTATGAATTTTTGATGAATAGAACAATTGAGAACTCTATATATGATGCTTTATACGTTATGAATACTGTTGTTCCAATAATTAAAGGATTACCGAAGCTACATAAGGATGCTACCAACCCACCCCTATGCCCTATTGTTGTGGATGAGGGCTGGGTGATGCAACCATGTTCAATTTTTATAGAAGAAAGATTGAAAGTAATTATGCCTGTTTCCTTATATTTTAAAAGACACTAGACAGTTCTTAAATGACCTGTATGAGCTCATAAATCAAAAGGGTAACACCTTGGGTCGTTTATTAGTAACATTAGATATAAACAATTTGTTTACATCTATACTAAATGAATTTGGCATTGAGGCTATAAGATATGTATTAACTCATAAGGGTGAATATACGACTACAACTGTGAACACTGTATGCCTTTTGTTAAATCTTGTTTTAAAAAACAATGTTTTTATGTATGCAGACGATATTTACTTGCAACAATGGGGAGGTGCTATGGGTACCCCATGTGCAAACTCCTATGCAAATTTGGTTTGAAGTAGATGGGAGGATGAAAAAGTATTCTGCATAAATGAGTTCACTAAGCATCTGATATTTTATTGTTGCTTTTTAGACAATATATTTATTTTATGGGGAGTTTGAAATGTGAATTGGAAATGTTTATGACTTATCTAATTAACACTACTGATTTCTTAGAGTTCACTATGACATGTTCAAATGCAGCAATTGATTTTTTGGATGTACACTTGGAAGTTGACCTTAAGGGTAAACCTGAATACTTCACTTTACTGTAAAGAATGTTGGAAAAATAACTTGCTAACCAGGGATAGTATGCATCCTAGACATATTTATCCCAATATAGTGAAAGGTCAATTCATGAGATGCTCTAGGCTATGTACCCTTGACACTGGATTTATGAATACTATAGAAGGTATGACTGATAACTTCATACAAAGAGGCTATGATAAGAAAATGCTAGATGTAAATAACAAATTGGTTTGTGATTGAAGAAAAAATATCTACAAACCATAATTTTCACAAAAACCCTCCACTGATAATCGGACAATGTGCAATGATATAAAGAACATATGTAAGTTAAGATTTGGTATGAAATATACGAAATATACAAATGACATACATTCCATATGTGATATTATACATAAAAACTGGAAATTTCTAACAATAGATGGGGGGAGGATGGCCTAATGGTTAAGGTGTTTGCCTTACAAACACAAGGTGCAGGGTTTGAGTCTCAGAAAGGATAATTGGCTAGGCTTAAAATGGCTCACAAGAGCAGTTAGCCTAGTACTAATCTATGAACCTATGAAAACAGTGTCCTGTGTAAGCGAATTTCCTAGGTCCTTTTATAGGAATGCTTTGAATTTAAAGAGAGTTATGTGGGAGGATGAAAAAGAGTGGAAAGGTAAATACTATGTCCACAAGGGTTGGCACTTATGTCTGCAGAGCATGTCGTGTATGTGCAGTTATTTCTAAGGAACAAGTATATAACCATCCAAGACTGAATTTTACAGTTAGACCTTACAAGTATATGGATTGTTGCACTGAGAATGTTATTTATTTAGCTACCTGCAACTCATGTACAAGTTTTTTTTTTAGGAAAAACTAATAAAAAAAAAATATGAGACACTTATATGATATTAGGAAAGGCAATATTAAAAATGCATTAACCAAACATAATATAGAACATCAAGGGCATATTTTTTCCTTTAGAATATTACAATGCATATATCCTAACTGTAGGGGAGGTGACTTAATAAACTGTACAGAGCAAGCTGAGTTACTATGGATTTTAAAGTTGCAAGCAGACAGATATCTGGGTTTAAATGGGTTTGTCCCCTTGAAACCAGCTTTAGAGGGATGTAAGTTAATTTACTGATTAACATATTAGTTAATTGATTGATTGATTTAGAGAATGTTTTTATTGGCTATGATTTTATAATGTGATTGTGATATGCTGAGTATGCATATTTAATTAATTGTTTGAAATGTTGGTTTTAGATCTGATGAAGTGTTCATCTGAGAATGCGATGGCACTTGTCTTTTATTAAAATTGATGCCATTAACCGTGGTGGTTCTGCTGCTTTTCATTTTCTTTTTATTTTATTGTTGTTTGTGCAGTTTGGATCTTCAGGGACATTCGGTCCTTTGTTTTTATTAACACAAAAATTCACGATTTGTGAAAAAATGTAGTCATTTCCCATTATTTTATTCATTTTATGCAATTCAGACTTTATTTCAAACATTTTCTTAGCAATTCAAATAATTTTTATCAATATTGTACATATTTGTTTATGCAAAAATTATTTAGGGTGTTCTGTATGCCTCATTTCATATTATGTAAAAAAGAAATATTGCTGAGCAAGATTTGATACGTGAAATTCGCTTCTGACCTGTTTTACTAAGTATACAGTTTTGGAATGGTCCACTGCTATACATGGGCTCCTATTACATGATCGAACTTCAGCAAGTTCGAACCCTATATGGTCAAAACCATATAGTTGAACTTGCAGTAGTTCGAACACGTTAAAAAAAAAAAAAACTTAAAAGTAAAATCAACCCTTGCAAGCAGGGGGTCAAGCCCCCCTGCACCCCCATACCCCCCGCTCTTAAAATATACCAACTCAGAGACTGCACTATAGTGCGGAAAGGGAATATTTCCCTTTACTGCACTGTAGTGCAATCTCAGAGTTGGTATATTTAAAGAGCGGGGGGTGTGGGGAGTGGGACACAGGGGGGGCTTGCCCCCCTGCTTGTAACATTTAGTTTACTGTTGCATGTTTTTTTTTCAGTGTTTGAAGTTTTGAAACTTTGAACAGACAAGTTTGATTTCGTCATGTTTGAAGTTTCATAATAGGAACCCACTATACATTCCACCAGCATCTGAATAAGTGCCTTAAATTGTTTTTACCAAGCTGCTTTAAGCTTCATGCCCCTTCAGTATGCCGGTTCTGACTGCAGGCCCTTTGAATATGTCATTTCTGTCATGTCCTTTAGACATGCTGCTTCTGACACCATGTCCTTTAGACATGCCACTTCTGACACCATGTCGCTCTTTCGTCTCTATTACATATAATAAGAAGGCTTGGGGTTTTATTCAGATGCTTTAATATATACAGACAGATCGGGATGGATAGTAGCATCTTTAGATATGAGCAAACTAATTGACAAACAGAGCTTACATACATACATACATGTTTACATCTCAACAGCTAACTACAAAATGGCAGTTAGGCTTGCACGTGCTCAGTATTTATACTCTAGTGCAAGCCCTTGGATGGCTTCGTAAAAGTATACACAACATATATTGATTTACACTAAGATTAGAACAGTGTTAAGAATCCCAGATTTTGCCAACACATCTGACTCAACCTTAACAAACAATGGGTGATTCTTCTCAGTTTGTTCCTGAAATTTTAATGGCTACAAGGAATCTAGTCCCTTTACTATGCATTGCAACTATTAATCTATAATGATAACTTTCCTTATACTCATTGGTAACATCAAGATCAGTATTAAAACTAGGTCTCGGGGACTGCCTATTCCACAGGAACCTAACTACAGCAGCTGTGTACTTCATAAAATCTAACCAAATAGGAAGTATCACTAGAGGGCAGATTGCGCAGGGAAGAATATTAATTTTATACGTGTTACCTTTTCCCAAAAAGAAATGTTCATCTGTCCCTACTTCAGTCCATCTGAAAGGAATGTCTCTTTTAACTTAATGAGATTTTCTGCTGCTAAGGCTCCTGATTTTAGTGTATTTACAAAGACAAGATATTCAAGCCATCAGCCATGGAAGATACAAAATGTGAAACCTGGGACCACCAACTTCAAGCCTAAATCTATATTAGCCACTTTATCAATCCTCACAGTGTGACTATCTGACTAGTTAACTTAATAATTTTGTCTATAATTCACAAATGTTCAGTAGGTTTAGATGATACCCAATTCTTCTGTGATAGTTTGCCCCCTGGTGATAATGAGTAGTATTACATCATCTGAATCTACTGCTGAATCCATTGTCACTTGACTCAGTTCACTGTCTTTTATGTTCAACAATTGTGGATTCAGTACTCAATTAAACAGAGAAGGGGACAAGGGACACTCTTACTAAGTCCCACTTGAGACCTTTTCCACATCTGTTAATAAGAGACCCCCCTACTCATCAGCAGTGTCTGCCGAAGTTAAGATACAAGTTATGATTTCTAAATGAGATGTGAAATGTCTTTCTTGGATAAAACTATCTTTGCCTTTAGTCATCAAGGGTAGCTAACTTACATCAAGCCAAGTAGCTGTTATCTTGATCAAAATATTAAATTCACAATTAATTAAGGAGATGCATCTAGTTGAAGAAACTTCAAAGCATCTGTCTGAGGTTTCCGAGTAGGTGTCATAGTGACCGGGAACATTTCTGCTTGCACAATGTACCTCTTCCAAAGATATAAAAAATGTCTACTCAGAAAACAGCCTCCTTCTCATAAGCATAGCTGCATACCAATATAGACCAGTCATGCAGACTGTGCACTTTTTTGGTTGTGACAGAGACAGAAAGAGAGAGACAAACACAGAGATATTGAGAATGCTACTATTACTTCCTTGATGTATACGGGTAGATCAAGGAACGCCTTAGCTGCACCAGGTACCCTCAGTGCAGTTAGCCTCATTGTTAGCCTCAGGAACCATATGTAATTTTTGAAAATAATGTGAAAAATAAATCATATTTGTTTACTAGATGAACCTATTGAGCACACAGTTCATTTTTTAAGGTGACACTGAGCAAGGTCTGGTTAAGTGACTTGCTCAGAGTCACATAGTAGGCAAATGGAGGCTGATGGAATCAAACCCAGGACTATAGTAGGGTCTTGAACTAAGTGCATATAGCCTTAAACATATTTTCCAAACTGTTAGACAAAATGTCCAACTAATTTGCAAGGATAATGCACTAACCTCCTTAAACAGATGTATTTTATGTTTGTTATAACTGGAGGGAAGAACCGATAACCAGTCTTGTGTGTACACTAACACCTTGCTCAGTATTTCAACTACCAAACCTCACTTAGAACCAGCAGACTGAATACAGTGCTGAAAGATCAAAACAAGGAATGATGCTACACCAGAGCAGCTACCTTTTGCACTTCTGGGGAATCCAGTGCATCCATGTTGAGGTGGACCTGCAAGATTTCTTGCACTCTGGTTTGGTACCTGATACTATAAATAGTATGACACTTCAGAGACAAATGTTAAGATTCTATCACTATATGCCTCTTGAATGACATCTGTTCTAAGCCTACTTAAAAGTTTTGCCCTCTGCAGTCTACATTTACTGAATGGTATTTTCCATTAAAGAATAGACCTTTGTCTCTTTGTAGAGGATACAGTTTGTTCTGGGGCAACAGCAATCAATATCAAGAATTTTCTTCCCAAAGAACATGAGAGACAACACCTAGTACCTGCTGATCAGAGGTTCATCTGGTTAGAATGATCACCAATTTGAAAAACCAGACAATGATAATGAAAATGTGTGATGTAGCCTGACCCAAGGACTGCAGAAATAGTAGAATCAGGTTTGCACCAAGCTCAGTTATAGTAACATGAGAGCACAAACTTCTCATTGTCTTGGGTTGGAAAGAGTGATGTACAGTCTGATCTGGTGCACATTTCCTGTCACTTCCTATGAAAATAACTTGTGGTGGAAGCCATATTTCCCCCACACTATTAATAAACTCTAAAAATGAATCTTCATATTTTAAGGCCTATATACTCTACAAAATATACCTCAAGCTGTCCAGTACTAACATCATCATGTCCTCTACTTCCTAGACATAATCTTCTTGGATCTTTTTATACCTGGCAAAGAATATAAAAGGCACTGGATAAATGCTAAGCAAATGTCCCACCCTTTAAAACTGCTGAATTTCATCCTATTAGCCATGCAAGCTATGGTGTGTTTCTTGAAAGAATCCTAAATGTGCAGAAAGGACAATAAGATGCAAGTCAATATTAGCTCACTTTTTGTTTGTGAAGCCTGAAGACATTTCAGATGACACAAATTCAGGATATACCGTTACAAGGTAAAGAATATATCACCATGATAAGCACCATCTCCTTACCCTTGCAAACAGTGAGAAAGAATGGACTACAAAGAATACTAATATCTCTTATTACAATCTCATCCCCTACAGAGAAACCTTCCCAACTTTCTACATGAAATCACACACACACACACACACGCGCGCGCGTGCGCACACACACACACACACACACACACACACACACACACACACACACACACACTAGCAACTTACATGCACAATTAAATAGCACATCCACTTTGAAATAGTATAAACTGCCACTTGCAGCTAAGAAGCAGGGTGGTACTGCTGCAGCAAATACTGCAGTAGAGCTTCCTATTCCTGTTGCCACCATCGACTGGTAAGTGGGAGTGTATGCAGGCAAGACAAGATTTCAGAAATAACTATTACTGTGGGCTTCACAGAGCCTGACATGCAAGATGCTAAGGATGTGATATCCTTTGATGGAACTACATTTGTAGCATAGCTCAGTCAAACACAAAGCCTCTCATAGGCCTTAATAAATCAAAGGATATGCCACCTACTATTGACCTGATGAATGCTAATATCTCTGATCCAGTAAACATTTACATAAAGCTGACCACCTCAAATTGCCCATTTATTTCTTTTTTATCATAATGCCAATTTCTATAGCAGTGTTACTCTTTTCATCTGTTAACCAGATTCTGATGTCCTCTTACAAACTACTGGATACTTGATCCCTTTATCATAACATCCCTCAGCATTTCAAAAGTAGTAATTTGAATGTATAATGACATATGAGCTTTTCAAAATTTAAAAAATTAAAGTTGCAGAAGCATACATTAGTTCACTAGATTATCAGCAATGCAGACAGATTGGAAATGACAACAAAAATAATATCAGACATGATAAAAACAACCCTCCAGATTCACTAATCTTCCATGCAGGACTAGCTTAGCCCTGCATGGAAGCGCCCGTATATGCATATTAATGAAGACGCACTGCCTGACCTCCTAGGCTAACATGGAGTGTGTATGAGTGCAGAGGGTGTGTCTGAGAGCAGAGCTCTCAGAATAAACATGTCCCTGCAATGTAGAACAGCAGAAAGTGGAAATAAATGAGCGAGACCGCTCATAGGTGTCTGCATATCCCCACCAACAGTCCCCCATGTGTAGAACAGCAACAGTACATATAAATAAACTGAAGAAAACCCATTATTATTTTTTAAAAATCCAATGTGCCCATTGCTTAGCTACGGTTAAAGCAGCTTAAAAGGCTGAAGAGGATAACAAGGAAGATATATGCAAATGAAGCAGCACAGCAATAGTGTAGTGGGCAGAGCATCCACCTAACAAGCAGGCATTCCTGGTTTGAGTCCCACTGCAGCACATGCCATTTTGCATGTGAAATCTGTATATGAACAATTTATTGTTGTATAACCTATGTAATAACATTTAAATGTGAACTGGAGTACTGCATTAAATGCACATGTGAAGTGTCAGTGTCATAATGAATAACGCACTAGTAAGCAGGTTTAAGCATAAATAAGCAGTAGTAAGCATATATAAGCACTAGTAAGCATGTTTAAGTGCATTTGCACAGGGATCAGCATTGCCTACACAGTGAAAGCAAAGTAGAAGCTGAGTTTAAGAAACTGCAACCGGAGGTTAACATTGCTTAGCTCCACGCAAACCAGCGCAAACCGGCTTACAACTGCTTTAAAGTGCCTTAATCACTTTGTATCCAATGGCCCATGTTCTTCCCAGCAACAAAATAAACAGCCTCTGCAAGGCTCGAACCCAGGACCCTGTACACTACAATCACAGTAGTTAATCACTAAGCCATCATAGCAATACATAAGAGTGAGGTTTCAACAAACAAATCCTCACCATAGGAAAATCAGACTGAACATGTGAAATTAAACTATGTACAGTGTGATGTTGTATAACCTGTTGCATAACATAAATATGTGAATTGGAGTACTGCAGTAAGGCCAGATGTGAGGTGTTATTGTAATAAATTGTTGAAATTCCCAGGACCCCATACAGTGTACGTACACATGAATCAAGGATACAAGACACATATATAACATGTAATGAAGAAGAAATCAATGCCAAAAGGAAAATATCATGCAAATTAAATATTAAGCACTGCTAAGTGTTGCACAGCACTGCTTCCCAGACTACTGGCAGGATACTACCAGTGGGAGAAACAGTGTCAACCTGCTAAGTCTAATCTTAAACAAATACATGTTCGCCCTTGGTGGGTCGACCCCAAAAATTCTGCTAAATAGAGTCTTTGGAGTAACATACCATGCCTCAAAGGTAAGCAAAGAAGGGTATGTATGTTCGCAGACTAAATGTTTGGGAAGCCTGATGATCCATGGGTTGAGACAAGTTAGGTGATGGGTCCCGAGAAGTGGAGAGTGGGCAGTGTGTAGTTGTGTGGTTAGATTTGGCTGGAACCTGTAGGAAAGATGATTGATGTGGATGAGGAACGAGGGAGGGAATGATGGGTATGACATTATGGACCTAGGTGTGCCGGGGTTGGATGGACCCATTCTAATGGGAACGCCTCTTGGATGTAAGTGAGAAAGGAGGGGGGAAACAGGAAAGGAACTGAGACATACCATTTCCCATGGCAAAGCACGTTATGAATAATATGTATGTTGCATAACCCATGGAATAACCTATATATATGAAATGGAGTACTACGGCCATGAAATAACATATATATATATATATATATATATATATATATATATATATATATTATAAACTGGAGTACTGCAGTAAATGCACATGTGAGGTGTCAGTATCATAATGCATAAAGCAGTAGTTAGGTTAAGCAGCAATAAGCAGTAGTAAGCATATGTCAGCACTAGTAAGCGTGTATAAGGCTGTATGCACAGGGGTGAGCAATGCGCATACAGGTTCAGCAAATCTGACGCAAACTATCTTTAAGCATATGTAACCGGAGGTTTGTGTTTGTGTGACGGTAAGCACTGCATACACAAAGTAAGCGATTTCGAAGCTAACCTGGTGTAACTGGATGTTACCTGCAGTTGGCAATGCTTACCATTGCGCAAACACACTTACAACTGCTTAAAAGTGCCTTAATCACCCTGTATCCCACCGCCCTAGTTCTACCCAGCAACGAAATTAACACCCACTGCATGGCTCGAACCCAGAAGCCTGCATACCACAATCATAGTAAATTACCACTACACCATGTCAGATAAATCCCAAGCATTCTCAGACATATCATGCAGCACAGTCAATCTGCATAAGGGGAATTGTACTAATATCATAACACTCAATCTCTTATTGCAAACATTCTGGACACAGTGTGACAGAATTGGGGTACAAATTGGGATAAATGTGAAATATTGTTCTTATAAATATAAAACGTTGCTTGTAATACACATAATCTGAACAACATGAAGTCTGAAACTCTAATGTATCGCCATTCCTAACTGACCTCATTCCTGACATCATCCATGTCAATTGGCCAGATAAATGTTGGACAGGCCAAAATTGTGAGCCAAACATGCATGGACATATGGACAGTTATAGATCTGTAAATGTAGAGAGATACACAGCTACATATAAATGTATAGGTTCATAGGTTCATAGGTTCATACTAGGCTATCTGCCCTAGGGCATTTATAAGCCTAGCCAGAGTGTGTTTGGCTTTCGCCACCCATTTTAAATTAATTTTGCTATGCCCTTTTTCGAGGTTAGTATACTGTGCCTCTGTCTAACAGTGACACAGAAGTGATACCCGGGGTAAACCTATGATCTCCCATCCACTCATCAAGATTCCTCTTGAAGAGAGTTAATGAGGGACTCTGCCTAACCTGGACTGGGATTTTATTCCAGAGTGAAGGGAGCCTCTGGGTTATGAATCTGTCCCTCCAGCATGTCCTATTTATTTCAGCACTGAGGTTCAAGTCTCTCGAGCGCGTAGCTCAATGGGATTTGGATTTTCTGAGGTGCAGCATGTCCATTAATTCCGGGTTGGACATGGCTTTATACGTCAGGCACAGATCGCCTCTGAGCAGGCGGTATGTCACTGAGTAGAGCTGGAGTTTCTTTAACCAGGCAGCATATGGCATCTGTTTGAGCCCTTTGATCCTCTTGCTGAGGTATTTTTGGGGTCTTTCCAGTTGCTACAGGTGTCTGGTAAGGTACATCCCAAAAGGGGCATTGTACTCAATTATGGGCCTGATGAGGGATGAGTAAAGAGGCATGATGACCTCCCCTGATCTAGATGTGAATCCCTTCATGATTAGGTGGGCTATATAAAATGTTTTTCTAACCACTTTGGCCACGTGGTTGTCAAATGAGAGATTGCTATCAACTTGGGTCCCCAGGTCCCTAATTACTTCTGTACTTAATGGATTACCACCTATGTGGTAATTTGTGGGCACTTTGTTTTGCCAAAGGGATGACTATACACTTTTTGGCATTTAGCTTGAGGCCATGGCTCTGGCAACAGTTGTCTGTTTCTATGAGGCCCTTTTGGAGGATGCTTGTGTCGGCTGGAGAGTCGATTATGGCACCCAGTTTGCAGTCATCTGCGAACTTGGTCAGCCACAGTCCTTCCGTGTTGGCCTGTACCTCCGAGAAATATATACCGAACAAAAGAGGTCCCAGGACTGAGCCTTGTGGGACGCCACTTGTAACTGGTTTGGAGTCTGACATGGCTCCAGCAATTCTAACCATGTGGGTTCTGTCCTTGAGCCAGTTTGCAACCCATCTAGTGACATAGGGGTTTATATTTAAGCTGGTGAGCTTATCTGTAATGCCGAGTGGGGTATTGTATCGAAGGGTTTTGCGAGGTCCAGGTAGGCTGTGTGGACCACCTTCCCCTCGTCAATGGCCTTGGTGACTGTTTCAAAGAAATCAACCAGGTTTAAGAGGCAGGATCTGCTCTTAACAAAGCCGAACTGGGTAGGATCCAGTGTCTGTAGGTCCCCAATATCTTTATTTATGAGGTCCATGATGATCCTTTCCATAGCTTTGCAGACCAAGCTAGTCAGGCTTATGGGGTGATAGTTTCCAGGATCCGTTGAGGCACCACCTTTGTGGAGAGGGACCACTGTTGCTGCACGCCACTCTTTGGGTACATATCCTGTAGTAAGGCTGAGATTGAACAGTAGTTTTATGTTTGGGTTTAGCTCTTCTTGAAGTTCATGTAGGGCGCAGCCTGGGACACCGTCTGGTCCCATTGATGCTGTGTTTTTGCTTTGGAGAGGGCAGCTCTTACCTGAGCATCTGCGATATCAGGGGGGCAGCACTCTGCTGGGATAGATATTTGCCCTTTTGGTGGGGGGGAGTTTGTGCTGAACCTGTCAGCTAGGATGTTGGCAATGTCTGTGGGTTCGGTGTATTTTTGTCATTTTGGACTAATTCTGAGCATATCTGGGAATTCCCACCCAGGTTCCTAACATAACTAAAGAAAGCCTTGTGATTATCCTTAGTGTCCTGTGCAATTTTTCTCTCGAAGCTGGCCTTAGACGATTTTATGAGTGCCCGTAATTTTTTGCTAATACTGATCAGAGATGCCTTCCCTTTTTGGGATTTTGCTCTATCATGTAGTAGCTTCCTCCTTCTATTGTATAGCTTGTTTATGGCTGGGGTCCACCAGACGTCTGCCTTTGGAGGATTGGGTCTTGGTTTTATTTGGGATTGCATGATCCATGCATTCCTGAAGGTGTTCATAGAATGTGTTTATAAAGGATTCTGCGGTCTGGGCTGTATTTTCCACAGGCCCGGAGGCTTTGAAGGATTCCACCTCAGTTTGGAGGAGTGTGAAATTTGCTTTAGAGAAGTTTTTCACTGTAGTTTTCAGGGCAGGGGGTGGAGTCAGGATGTGAATATCCAGTGAGATTAGTTTATGGTCTGATCTTACCAGTGAGGGATACACTTCTGGTCTGGAGCATAGAGTCCCCATGTTGGTGATGATCAGGTCCAGTATGTTTTCCCTTCTTGTGGGAGTGGTAACAAGTTGTTCCATAGCATTTGAGTTTATAAATTCTAGGAACCTTTGGGCTAGGGTGTTGGAGCTAGAGTAATGGTCCCAGTCTATGTCTGGGTAGTTGAAGTCGCCCAATATAATGGTGTTTGGATAGACCATCATATTTTCCAGTGTTCTCAGGAAGGCCAAGTGGGGTTCCTGGGTTTGGGAGGGTGGTCTGTAGCAGGCTATAAACTGGAAGGCAGTTTTACCCAGTGTTAGTTGCACATGGATAGTCTCTGATGCTTCGTGCTGTGCCACCAACCTGGAGGTATGGGTATCTTTGACGAATATTGATACTCCCCCTCCTTTTGTGGTACGGTCCAAGTTTTGGGGCCGAAAAGCATGGTATGAGGTATAACCTGGTAGTGCTGGGGTGCTCTCAGGAGCCTTGAACCAGGTTTCTGTTACTGCACAAATATCAATGTTCTCCATGCTAAGGAGAGTTTCAAGTGTGTGCATCTTGAGGTTTAGACTTCTGGCATTGAGTAGCATTACTCTTAGTTTCTTATCCCTTGTGATACCTATGGAGGTGGGTTTGTCTTTTGAGCCTTGCCTAAAAAAGGCACTATGGGGGTAGCAAGAGCCTTTGCCAATATCCCTAAAGCCCAGGGGTGACAGGTGCAAGCCGTCCCTAGCAAAGCATCTTTGCTTTTCGAGCATGTTATCCCAGGCTGACAGGCATTGGATCCCCTTTGAATGACACCAATACTTAAGCCAATTGTTGAAATTGATCATCTTGTCTTCATATTGTGGCATCATTCTTGGTGAGGGTAAGATGCTACTCAAGGTCAGGGTCATACCGGCCTGGGCTACATGCTCAGAGAGCTCCTCTATGTCTCTTTTCATGTAGTCCAGGGAGGTACATCTCAGGTCATTCACACCAGCATGGACAATGACTGAGTCATATTTGTACTTGCCTTGGAGTGACCTGAGTGCTTGTGTTATGTGGTGGATCCTAGCGCCTGACAGGCAGCTCACCGTGACCTTCTCCTTGTTCAGCCTGGTGAGCGGGACGTCAGTGTGCCTGACGATAGAGTCACCTATTACAAGTTTATCAGGTGTGTTGTTTAGCCTTAAGGGCTATAACTGTTCGGCACACTGGCTTTGTGAGCTATGTGTTGCACGTTTTTTGTTTTGGGGTAGCGGTTGCTTGGGTGTCTGATTTGGAGGTCTCTGCTGCTTAGGAAGATCTTTATTTAGAGCCTCAGTATGTTTTGTGTGTTTATGTGTTTGGTTTGCTGTCGTGGTAGGTCTATGTGAGACTGGAATTGTAGTGAGTGTGGTTTCCTTCTCCTCCTGACTGGTTTTGCCAGTACTGAGTTGAGAGAGCTTAGCCTCCAGTATGGCTATATGGTTGCATCTCTCACATGTGTTGGAATTTGTTGGGAGGAGGAGAGGGTTGTCTGTGTACATGAGGCAGTTGTAACATTGCCTCAAGATTCCCAGATTCATCAGCTGGACCGGAGAGAAGATTGACAACTGACCTTTGGACATGCTAGAATAGTATTGGGAATTCCTTTATAAATGAAAAAAAGGGCCAATGGGGAACGAGGTACTCAAGGGGAGTTTGTGAGGGTGTAGTGCTTTTAATATTTTAGTGCTGACTTATATAATTGCTTTAGTAAGCAAGTGCCAGGTAACTTAAATGCAATGTGTTACAGGTAACTTAAATGCAAAAACGACAAACAGTAACTTTCTTTCAAGTGAAACAAGGAAATAAGTACGGTAAGCAATGCAGATATCACTAGGGATCCACAGAAGCGCTGAAAGGCTGCGTTTTAGGTGGAATTAGCATTTCAGGGAAATAACAAGCAAACAAGCAACAAGCATACAAATAAAGCTAGATTCAGCAAGCCTGGATCTAGTCTATGCTACAGCAAACAAGGTGTACCAATTTCAGTAAGAAACAGTTCAAATATGCAGACACTATAAGCCTTTAACCAGAAATTCCCAGCTCAGAAGGGCAGAGTCCAGCCTCTCCTCCCACAAGAGTGCAGACCACGAACCTTCTTAATGTAAAATAACTGGCCTGAAGCCCAAGTGCTTAAACCAGAACTAATACACTTTTAGAATAACAGACACTGAGCCCTCAATCAGCAGTTCACAACTTAGAAGGATGTAAGCTACCTGTCCTGCCACCACAGTGCAGGCCACAAACCTTCCTAATGTAAAACAACTGGTCTGAAGCTCAAGTGCTTAATCCAAAAGACTTAGAATGATAGCTACACTTTAATCAAGTTGCTACCAAGCAGTAATAAATACAATTAAATACTTTAAAGAATGTCTGGATTAGTGCTGAAGTTGTACAAACAAAGCTAGATTCAGCAGGCCTGGGTCTAGTCTATGCTACAGCAAACAAGGTGTACCAATTTAGTAAGAAGCAGTTCAAATATGCAGGCACTATAAGCCTTTAACCAGAAATTCCCAGCTCAGAAGGGCAGAGTCCAGCCTCTCCTCCCACAAGAGTGCAGACCACTAACCCTTTTAATGTAAAATAACTGGCCTGAAGCCCAAGTTCTTAAACTAGAATTAATACACTTTTAGAATAACAGACACTGAGCCCTCAGTCAGCAGTTCCCAACTTAGAAGGATGTAAGCTACCTGTTCTGCCACTACAGTGCAGACCACAAACCTTCTTAATGTAAAACAACTGGCATGAAGCCCAAGTGCTTAAACCAGAATTAATACACTTTTAGAATAACAGACACTGAGCCCTCAATCAGCAGTTCCCAGCTTAGAAGGATGTAAGCTACCTGTCCTGCCACCACAGTGAAGGCCACAAACCTTCCTAATGTAAAACAACTGGTATGAAGCCCAAGTGCTTAATCCAAAAGACTTAGAATGATAGCTACACTTTAATCAAGTTGCTACCAAGCAGTAATAAATACAACTGAATACTTTAAAGAATGCCTGGATTAGTGCTCAAGTTATACAAGCAAAGCTAGATTCAGCAGGCCTGGAGCTAGTCTATGCTACAGCAAACAAGGTGTACCAATTTCAGTAAGAAGCAGTTTAGATATGCAGGCACTATAAGCCTTTAACCAGAAATTCCCAGCTAGAAGGGCAGAGTCCAGCCTCTCCTCCCACAAGAGTGCAGACCACGAACCCTTTTAATGTAAAATAACTGGCCTGAAGCCCAAGTGCTTAAAACAGAATTAATACACTTTTAGAATAACAGACACTGAGCCCTAAATCAGCAGTTCCCAACTTAGAAGGATGTAAGCTACCTGTCCTGCCACCACAGTCCAGACCACAAACCTTCCTAATGTAAAACAACTGGTCTGAAGCCCAAGTGCTTAAACTAAAAGGCTTAGAATGAGTTACACCAAGCAGTAATAAATACAACTGAGTACTTTGAAGATGACGCAAAAGCAAAATAAAGTAGGAAGAAACAAAAATACAGTAAAAGCAGATATTTTTTTTTTTTTTTGAGTGAGCAAATGAGATGGGCCCAGGAGTTACAGGACAGAAACAAGTACAAATGCAGGCCTTCAAATCAGAAAGTTGAGAGAGATGGAAGACCGCCCAAATGGCCAATAACTACAAATTCTGGGCCAGAACCACTCCTTATGTGGTAGACAGGTTACCTAGTGCTTACCACTCCCACTGATAAGCTAGAAGGCTTCCCTCCAACACAGAAAGGCTTGGGGGCTCAGAAGCTTACAAATAGTCCTGGATACAGCAAATCTGTATCTGCAACACTAATTACAGGAAAGGTAGGAAACAGGCTTACAATTTTTTTTTTCAGAAAAGTAGCAAAAACAGTAGTAAAAACAATTCACATGCAGTGCAAGCTGGCACACTTGAGTATGTAGCAATATTAGTCCACACACAGTTTGAAAAATGTAATTAAATTAAAAAGGACTAAAAGCAAGTGCAGAAAGGGTTTATTAGGTAGAATGCGGTAAAGAGATGGGACTGGGGAAGTGTCCTAGATCAAATCTACAGTGGGGCGGGCACTGCAAAAGCCACCAAATTTAAACTACAACCAAGAACAGGGAGAGGGGTGAGGAAGACAGTTTCAACAGAGATGTGAGGAATCACAGTGCAAATTATAAAACCAAAAAAATATATACTGATCTCTGTATATTTGCAAAACACTAAGACAACAGATATCTAAGCAACAATTAGCTCTATAATACAGAATAATACAGAAAAATATACTCAGCTCTATATATTTGCAGATAGTCTTGTAAGGCTGTTCCACTTTAAATGCAGACTGCTGCTATTAACAGTTCAAATTAAGGGAACCTTGAGTTAACAACACACAAGCAATAGAAACCAAAATGAGTGGGGGTGGGGAAGAAAGTTTCAACAGAGATGTGAGGAATCAGAGCGCAAATTATAAAACCAAAAAAATATATACTGATCTCTGTATATTTGCAGAACACTAAGACAACAGATATCTAAGCAACAATTTAGCTCTATAATACAGAATACTACAGAAAAATATACTCAGCTCTATATATTTGCAGATAGTCTTGTAAGGCTGTTCCACTTTAAATGCAGACTGCTGCTATTAACCTCACATATAAATCATATCACATCAATGGTATACAGGTAGATAGATAAATATGTTCACATATATTTATATATATATATATATATATATATATATATATATATATATATATATATATATATATATATAGATATGTGTATTGTATCTCCAAATAGGAAAAACAACCGGAACCTCCACCACAAAATAACTGATCATATGCACTGTTAATGGGGGTGGGGGTTCAAATGAGAGATACCTGGTGATTACTGCTATGTCCCCCCCCACCACAGCCATAACAGATATGCTGTGCAATGCAATATCCAGCACATGAAGTTCTTGACCCCAGGACCCTTCACAACACAGCTACAATGGTTTAACAGTAAGCCAATACAAGTGTAAAAAGTCAGGGCAATATCTGAAGCATATCATGCAGACAAGTCATTCGACTGTAGGGAATGTCAGTGTGGAAGGACTATACATTACAATGCTGCAGATATGCACACACATATATACATATACATGTATATTCATGCAGACATATATGTACACATATATATAGAAATATATCTATAGATAAATTATATGTATATGTATATATATATATATATATATATATATATATATATATCTATATTAATATGTATACATATGTTGTTTGTTTGTCTTTCGGCTTTTTCCGGTTAGGGGTTGCCACAGCGGAACTCCGGTCTGCTAATGATTGGCAGTAGATTTTCACGAACGCCAAGGTGCCAGCTCGACATTCAACCTTCAACGAAGGCACGCCCATTTATGCGTATCTTTCGAATGCCCACCCAACCGCGGGGAGGACATGCAGACTCCACACAGAAGGCACACTCCAGCCGAGAATCGAACAGGAGAACCTCTTGCTGTGATGCAACAGCGCTACTGCTGCACCACCGCGGATGTTCATGTGTATATATATATATATATATATATATATATATATATATGTACACACACATATATATATAGATGTGTGTGTGTGTGTGTGTGTGTGTGTGTGTGTGTGTGTCTACACATATACACAGACAAAACATATTAGTAGCCATACATATGTAGAAGTACTGTAGATGTACTGAGTGTACAGTATATCCCAGAAACATAACCCTTGTAAGTGGCACCTGTGAAAAGTGTAGTGTGGCAACCATTCCCACAAATGAGAATGCGTAACAGTCAACATATACCCACCCACAATTCAAAGCTCAGGACACCACACACAGGTTTGCATACTCAGAAAACCTTTAATCTGTATACAATGCAATAATTTATGACACTTGTGACAGCACATAGATTTACAAATACTTATTCAATGATGGATGCAAGGTCCACACAAAACAGTAGATGCAAGCACTGTGGATATATAACATACTATGCTCTCCAGGCTGAGGCCTGCAATTAGTACAACATTAAAAAAACATTAGCACTCAAGATGAGAAACAACCAACAACACAGATGTAGGTCAGCAGCCTCCATTTACAGCCTGTAGTCAAGCCCTAGGGGGAAATGAAGTAGTTGTGGTAATGTCGCAGTATCTTGTACATAACATTGCTTAACCTAACATCTTACTATCACACTAACCGACGGGACTTTGTGTAACACTGTAAGCTGTAGCCCACCACTGTTCCCATGGAAGAATGTATGAAAGTGTACAGCCATACACCTCAATGTTTCTTAACACCTATATCCCTGAAAAGGTGTCACAGCCTAGGTTAATGGCATTGAACACCCCCACCCCCCACATAAAAGGCTGTACAAGGGCAAGGAACAATGTGTACCGCACACTGACCTCTGGAATGTACAAGGGACATATGTGTTGTCCAGCTGTTGCGCCCATATATATGGACCTTGCCCAACAGTTGTTGTACAAGTCCATGACATGACTGGGATGATAGCAGTAATGCTAGCAGTAAGTAATGACAGGCCATTACCTAACAACCCCTTACTGTATCACAGCAGGACAAAGACTGGAATATATGTGGAGGACAGAGGCAGGAACATAGGGCCATATTTGCATTATTGCTGTTACACACCCTGGAAATTGCTGGTGTTACAGGATTTGTTGCAACATACTCATATACAGGAATACAACATCAAAATACAAATGGATGTAGCCATGTACTGATAGCACTCAACAGACAGAATGCTACTGATATATCTGGGACAAGACCTGTGTGGTGCACAGACAAAACCTAACAGGCAATCCTCTGGCTATCATATGGATAGGCCCACAATTGAGAGCTATGCAGACAGACTGCATTACATGCTAAACTACCATGTACACAGAAACCCTTTAAGACAAGCAAGATACAATGCACATAACAACACTACTCACACTGTCTGTAGGTCTGGAACCTTACCCAAATGTGTATTTGGCCTGTGTCTGCAGGTTCTGCTGTAAGTGGTATTGCTACCTGCTGTCTGTAACACTGCTGTCCACACACAGGAAGGATGTCCTCCATACTGGAAAGGTGAAGGGACAACGCCCACATAAGTCAGCAATTTATAGTACTGGGTTGCCATGACAGTGGTTATCTGAAGTACTACACAGCAGGCTGCATTTGATTAGCAACTGGTGGACACTGTGTGGTGCAGAGCCCATCAGCTGATCATGTGCAATACCTACAAAAGCATGCAGCAATCCATTCAAACCAGCTCTATCACTCTACTGGAGAGACAGAGAGAGAGACAGAGAGAGAGAAAGAAAGAAAATTAAAAAAAAAAAAAAAAACATAACAAATTAAAAACAAATAACAAAGCCCAGGGATTTGTTACAGCAGAAAAAAAAACATAAAAGGTATGTGAAACATATATGCATTTACTTGCATGTAGTATTTTGTATAGAATAATAGGATTTATAATGTGAATAACAGAAGCTATGCATTACAGCCATGTATAATGTTGGTAACAGGGATTGACTACAGTTGCACTGCATGCTGTTGAGCATCACATGTCCTGCATGCTGACGTGTGTATTTACAGGTCTGTGTGTGATAATGTAGTGCACCATTACCTGCTATTGTTTGTGTTGGGGGGGTGCTGGAGTTGTCTGCAGGTGCTTTCTGGTGGAGTGTATGGGTTGTAATGTATGTCGACTGCGTGTGTTTATGTGTGTGTGTGTCTGTGTGTGTGTCCATGTCTGCACGTGTGTGTGTGTGTGTGTGTGTGTGTGTGTGTGTGTGTGTGTGTGTGTGTGTGTGTGTGCATGTGTGTGTGTGTGTGTGTGTGTGTGTGTGTGTGTGTGTGTGTGTGTGTGTGTGTGTGTGTGTGTGTGTGTGTGTGTGGTGTTGTTCATACCTGCCAGCTTCCCTTAGGAGTCGTGCAGTAGATGGACATGGACAGACATATTATACACCAGGAATACATGTCTGAACTGTGATTGGAGGACAGCCGATAGTATATGAGTATCCACAGCCAGAAAGATGCATAGGGAGGTAATACTACACATCAGGGATACTGACTTAACTGCAAACAGCAGAAATGTTAAGGTAAACCCATGTATGCAGCAGTACGGATGCAGTGGGGAATCATTAGACTACACCAGAGTGTTTCCATATTGTAACCTACTCCACATAGACAGTAGTTTGTGCAATAGATCATGAAGCTATTGAATAACAGTTACATATGCCGCACCTGTATGTGACATCATTGACTGACTGCAGTAGCCAATAACAAATGGCAGCCATTCTCAACACATGTGGACAACACCAGGGTGTTACCCGGATGATAGTAGGGTGTCCTGGACAAAACAGACACCAAACAAGGGAAAGAGGTAATGGAGTAAAAGGTCATGTGTTGTAATCACATGTCTGAGTTATTAGATGAATTATACCTGAGTGACTGGCATCAGTTATTGTAATTATTCAAGTCTGAATCTGGATGGGGGGAGTACAGACAATTAAGTAGGGACTTTGTCTATACACAGGTAAAGTCCATTATTGTGTTGCAATTCCAGAATGTGTGCATGTCTGTGCATGTGTGCACGTGTGTGCATGTGTGTGTGTGTGTGTGTGTGTGTGTGTGTGTGTGTGTGTGTGTGTGTGTGTGTGTGTGTGTGTGTATGTACTGTTAAGTGGTGATGTACAGGTCTTACAGTCTGTTTCCTGTTTTCCCCTCACAGGTCATGAGGTGGGGCTGGGTCCCTCCTGCAGGGAATCTGATGTCACTGATACAGACAGTGACCATGAGGATAGGTGTGTTGAGACACAGGTGGGGTTGTCAGGGGCTGACACTGGGCCACCAACTGACATCCCACAAGTATCCATCCCATCCACGCACACAGTCACACTGCCTCAACATACTTCATCACCATTGACCTTAGCTGAGGGACAGTCTACGGTTGGCATTCACCAGGACAGTGTGGTATCTGTGGCACATGTGTCAGGACACAGTAGCCATAGTCAGATGTCTGGTGGGGTACCACATAGGCAGATGTTCAGGGGTGCTTGTCGGAACACTGCTGGTCATCATGCCCCTGGCAGATGTGCCACATGTATATCTATCACACACATGTTCCAGGCTGTCATGGAGGCACAGGCATGAATGAAATGGTACACCAGACAGGGTCTAAGGGTGCAGAGGGCTTATCACACCTCTGTAAATGACAGCATCCATGACCTAGCAGGTGCCATTCATAATTTCACCAAGGTCATGGATAGACGGTGGGGTGACACATTGGGTCTCATCAACAATTTCATGTCCATGCATCAGGACAGGGAGGGAGGGTTGTGCCAGCCATGTGGATGTATGCCAGCAGCATCAGCAGCAGGAGGTCACCATGGATGTCCCACCAGTCACAGCCGCTTCTGTAGCGGCAGTATCAGCCCCAGCACTATGGGGGGTGTGCTGTCCACAGACCATTGTAGCAGGCCATGTGTACGTGACCCTGGCCAGTCCCAGGAGTGACCTGGATCCAGTGGACATTTGTCAACCTCGGGGGACAGTACCCTATCTGTCTTTGTACCTGATAGTGCCTGTGGCAGCCCTGCCAGGCACAGTTCCCATGTCCATGGCCAGAAATGGTGAACTGCAAACCCTGCCAGGTACAGTCTGCAGTTGTCTCCCAAATCCCCGTATAGGGCAGCCACATGGTGGAACTGTGTGCATGCAGACACACACACATCAACAACAAACCTAGGGCAATCACATACCTGCACACATGACATCACAATTGACCCATGACACTACTCATCCCCCTCACACACACAAACACATGTTGTCAATTGTATGGCTCAGCCTAGGCCTCTGGCAAACCAACAACACACCATGTGCATATAATGATACCTGTGCCACATCCTGTCATCCGTAACATCGATGCAGGGACAGGCTAACATGGTTCTGATGCACAGGGTTACTGTACAACAGTGTAGCAATGGAATGCTGTGTAGCATGTTGTCAGCAGTAAAGTGAAATGCTAACATCCTGGAATGTGTAGCTGTGCAGCCATGATGCATTATAGCTGTTATTAACAATATTGTATTGTTTTCACCATTATCTATTCTGATTGTGTTGTGGTTGTCCATGTGCCACATGGCTGATGGGTGTAGTGGTGTCAGCAGGCCTTCTACAGTGGACATTGGTAAGTGTAGTGGGTGGTACACATGACATGGCTGGGTACAACACACAGAACCTTTGGATTGGATGCAGTATAGATGTACACATGGAGGTATGTCCCCATGCAGGTAACACATCTGTTGCCCATGTAATTCCACCAAGACAGGATAGGCACAACCACACATTGGTATATATGTGGTCTGCTATTTGAATGACATTGAAAATGCTAACAGAAGGGTGTATGTCCCTTTCCCCACTCTACTGCAATCCTCACCTCAGTAACATGGGTGTGCCACTGCTGGTGGCATATCCCTACCCTTAGGAGGGTGTGAGGCACTCTACTACTGTGAATAGTGTAAACAACAGCTACTCAACCTGATAACATACACTTTACAGTATTGCAGACAGCTATGTGGGGGGATAGACGCAACAGTAACTGCAGTGATGGTGGATGTGTCCACAACAGCCACACCCAGTAAGTTATAGCAACCCCAGTATTACTGCAGACTTCTACAGTGTGGAGGAGGGCATTAACACATCTACGACCTGTGAAGGACTGTATGTCCACGAGATGGCACCTGTAGAATGTTGGCATTTGGCAAGCAGTCCTTGAGGAAACATATTCTGTGAACAGAGATAGATCCCTTAGCATCTACACATATTCCTACATGTGGGATGGTGTATAAAAGCCTGTTATGATCTACATAGGCTGTGTGAACCTCCTAACCCTCATCTACAACTGTCATGACTGCTTCAAGGAGGAATACCAGGTTTAGGTGGCATTCTCTGCCTTTGACAAACCCAACATTGGTGGGGTCCAGGGTTTTAAGATTACCAGTGACATTGGCTATGAGTTCAGTGTTGATATGTTCCATGTCCATGCAGATCAGGCTCATCAGGCTACAGGGTGGTAGTTCCCAGCTGACATGGTGGAATACCCTTTGTGGAGTGGGATGACTGTTGCTGTGTGCCATTCATTAGACAGAAACCCTGAGCTGAGTCTATGACTAAACACAGTACTTAGGTATTGTGCCAGTTTGTTCTGTAGTATGTGTAGAATGCAGCCTGTGTTGGGTTCTGGTCCCATGGATGCCATGTTACTGGCTTTGGAGAGTGTGGTTATTACCTGTGCATCCATAATTACAGTAACCTTGCATCAGTTTGGTGTACAGATGGGCCAGTTAGGGGGTGAAAGAGGGGTCATGTGTGCAATGAACCCATCTGCCTGGATGTCGGCATTATCTGTTGCTTCTATCTAATACTGCCATTGTGCTGTAACTCAAGGCAGATGTGAGTATTGCCATTAAGATCCCTGATTTAGTTATACACTGCATTGTGGTTGTCCTTGGCAACAGTGGTAAATCCATTGTCAGGTGTAGGCCTGTTGCATTGTATGAGGGATCCCAGCTACTTACTGAGCCTGCCCAGGGGGTTCCTCCAAGCATGACACTTCACTTGACTGTACTGCATGATCTGTTACTGATGCCAGCCTGACATCATACAGGTGGGATAGGGCACTGTTAACATGTAGTGCTCTTGTAATGTAAGGTCCTGGTTATGTGATCTGCAACAGTTGGCAATGTATTGCAGGCCAGATGTGTTTGGCTGTGGGGATGATACCTATTCGTGCCAGATGTATTTTGTTTGGGTCTCTCAAACCCATTAATGGTGCACATATATATATATATATATATATATATATATATATATATATATATATATATATATATATATATAAATATATATATATACATATATATATATATATATATATATATATATATATATATATATACATATATAGTTCCACTTGAAACCATCGAATGTTCAGAACATCGAAGTTCTGATCATCAAGACCAGAACATCGATGTTCAGAACATCGAAGGTTCAAAGTGGAAGTACCAGGTAAGTAAAAATGTAAAATTTGGGGTGTGTATGCAGGGCAGCAAGGTTCCCTGCATGTTGTGTGTGTGTGTGTGTGTGTGCCATCTGAGTGTTGGCATTGCAGGTAGGATAAGGGAAATGTCCCGTTTAGCGCTACCGCATATAGCGGTAAACAGGAGATTTCCCTTACCCCACTGTAGTGCAATCTCGGAGTTGGAATATTTAAGTAGGGGGGTGTGGGGGCGCAGCCCCCCACATGGGGGTACAGGGGAGCAAAGCCCCCCATCATAAAATAGTTTTTGTAAGTTTATTTCCTTTTGTGTGGTTCACTTTGAACCTTCAGTGTTCTGAACATCGATGTTCTGGTCTCGATGATCAGAACTTCGATGTTCTGAACATTCGACGGTTTAAAGTGGAACTATATATATATATAGATATATAGATATATATATATATATATATATATATATATATATATATATATTGCTGTATATATGTGGACATATGGATGTAGACAAATATATCTATAGATGTATGCATATCTATGTATATATGTTCATACTGATATATATATATATATATATATTATATCTTTCTATATCTATATCTATATCTACATATATAGACATGTTATATCCATTTAGATATTAATATATATATATATATATATATATATATATATATATATATACACACACACACACACACACACACACACACACACACACACACACACACACACACACACACACACACACACACACACACACACATCTACATGTTGAAATACATTCCCTGTAGTGATGAATACCTGAGCTGGATGATATGTTTGTGAAAACATCGTGATTACGCAAGTATTCTATGGCTTAGTGGTAAATCACTTTGTCTATGTAGTGCAGGGTCCTGGGATTGAGCTTTGCAGGAGCCTTGTTGTTGGGCAGAACATGGCCCGTTGGATACAGATTGATTAAGGCAGTTTTAAGTGGGTTTGTGTGGAGCTAAGCACTGCTACTTTCTGGTTACAATGTCTTACACTCAGTTTGCTTCTAAACTGCTTAACCTATGTAGGCAGTGCTTACCCCTGTGCAGACCCACTTACAACTGCTCAAAAGTGCCTTAATCACACTGCATCCAACAGGCTGTGTTCTGCCCAACAACAAAATAAACAGCTCCGGCAAGGCTCAAACCCAGGACCCTGCACACCATAGACAAAGTGATTTACCACTAAGCCATGCCAGTTACAAATAAATCTGATGTTTTCAGAAACATATCATGCAGTCCAGTCATGCATCAGTACAGAGAATGTATACCATCATCTAGATGTATGTGTGTGTAAATATATTAATATCTAAACAGATACAACATATCTATATATGTATATATATATATATATATATATATATATATATATATATATATATATATATATATATACATTTCTAAAACTATATACATTTATAGCAATATATATGAACATATATACATGCAAATGCCTACATCGACACATATATATGTCTGCACCTATATGACTACATATACACAGCAAGTTACATGCGTGTACGCAGATATACATCTATGTAGGTATATACGGACATAGTTATATATGTATGTAATTTTATATATATATATATATATCAGTATATATGGCCATACATCTGTAGATAGCAATGGCAGATTGACAAACACACATATGTCCACATGCACCATTAATGGGGTTGAGAGGCCCCATACACTATACATCTTGTACAAAAAGGCATCCCCCTCCACAGCTAAACATATCCGCCCTGCAATACATTACCAAGTGTTGCAAATCCCATAACCAGGACCTGACACGACATGGGCACAAGATGTTAACAGTACTACATCCCACCTGTATGATGTCAGGCTGGTATTGGTGACATATCATGCAGTACAGACTGCCTCCCATAGGAAATATAAAATGTGGAAGCCATCAACATCCCCAGGATACAGAGACACAGACACAGATATGCAGCTACATATATACATATGTACATATATATATATATATATATATATATATATATATATATATATATATGGATATACATGTAACTACACATACACATGCAGATATATGTTCAGTAAGATACATATGTAGAAGGTGCACACAATATGGAACAGCCACTATGCCTACAGTTAACACCCGAACAACTGGACACTGTATGGGCCACCCATACAAATGACAATCGTTGCCTGCAACATATACCCACAGAGAGGTCATAGGGAAAACACCACGCACAGGTTAGCAGAAATGGAATACCTTTCGTTGTGTACTATTACAGTTCTATAAACTATGTCATATAGCTGTTCAGACACTGACATCCATATAAACAGAGGAATGCAACTGTGAAACAGTTATACTAATACAGTAGTCTGGAAAGGTTCACAACTGTTGCTATCCAGGCCAAGCCCTTCAAATTATACAATAGTGAGGATAGACTGGGCCACAGGATACCAAACGATCAACAGTATGTAATGCAGGCCTATAGTTCAGCAGCCTCTATCTACACTCTGTACAAAATCACTAGGTGGTAAAGACATCCTGTGACCAAATGGGTAGTAACTGTTACATAACAAGGCATAACTGATACCATCACATGCACACTGACAAACAGAACAGTCGGTATGGCAGGAGGCAGTAGGCTTGCATTAACCCAATATATGTAAGTAATGTAAATATAGGTGAAGTATACGGTACTCTACATCCAGATACCTTAAGGCAGCTCACCCCTGATACCCCCACATATTTTAACAGCTTAGGTCATTTATGGTGATCCCCCCCCCAGACAGGGCCATATACCACTGTTACATACACTGGCTTCTGGAGTGCATAAGAGCACACATGTATTGTGTAGGTGATGCCCACACATCTATGGCCCCAGCCCCACCGTATGTGTGGGGGATACAACAGAAGTGGACTGATGGCAGCAATGGCAGTGTGATATACTCACAGCCCACTATGGAACAATCCCTGACAGCATGTCATATGTGCAAAGCTTGATATGCAGGTGGAGGACAGAGGCTGGAGCACAGGCACAAATGTGGAGAACTGTTGCCATACACTAAGCAAGTTGCTGGTGTTACAGGATAGTCTGCAACATACCCTTAGTCAGGGAATTGAGGTCAGAAACAGAAATGAATGTAGCCATGTACTGATAGCACTTAACACACACACTGCCAGTGAAATATCTGACACAGGACCTGTGTGGTGGACAGACAACACATGATAGGCACACCTCTGGCCACCAAGAGGATAGGCCCACAGTTGAGAGCTATGCAGATAGACTGCATTCCAAGGTAAAGTAGCATGTACACACACACCCTGTAACACCAGTACTATACAAAGTATAACACAACTCTACTCACACTCTGTCTGTAGCTCTTGAATCTCCTACAAATATGTAGCTGCCCTGAGTGTGCCGGTTCTCCTGTAAGAGGTATTGCTACCTGCTGCCTGTAACACTGATGCCCATACACAGGAAGTACTGTACAAACATCCACAGAATGTCCAGGTTATGTCATCAAATATATCCCCTATTGTACATAACATGCGTAGCAGTCTGATATCTCACTGGCTTGTTATCAGATATGATGACACTAATTATGGTGTACAGCACATATGCACCACTTCATGCACGACATATGTACACAGGTTGACAGAGCTGTAGCTGGAAGAACATACACAGGGCCAATAATGACATGTTGCTGTGATAACCTCATACTTTTACTGTTGTAAAAGGGTTTGTTGCAACATATGTCCTATGAGGGATAAGAAGCCAGTAACTGTCACGGCTTTCACCATCTACAGACTGCAATCCTCACACTACCTTCTGCAGTCCACAGATAGATGCTCCATTGGTAACACATGAAACCAAAGGCACAACACACTGTCCTGTCTGCAGACCAACACACTGTCCTGTCTGCAGATGACCCTGCAGATGGGAATTCCACATAAACATGGAACTGACATGGCAGGTATGGAGACATGTAGGACAGTCATATCCACACACACACACTGTTAAACCAACAGTACTCCAAATGCAGTATAGCAGCACTTACAGTCTGTAGTCAGGTCAGGCACATCCCCCTCCTGTGTGTTGTCATTTTTCCACAGTATATGTTGTTAGAGGTAAATCCCCAATCCATCTGAGATGCTGTTTGCCAAACAACAAATCTAGTTCTTGCTCACAGTGAATGAAAAAGGCCAACACCAACATGATGTTCCTATATATTGGAGTGTGTTTCCATGCAATTGGCTATGAGAATGTTACCATAGCTGTTCCACATGCAATCAGCTGAGGAGTGTTGCAGTTCATGCAGAGGCCATCAGCTGATCATGAGCATCACTTAAAATAGACATGCTGCTGCCAAGCAAAGCAAGTGTAGGTCTTCACATCCACCAGAGAGGGTGTGGGAGAGGCAGACAGAAGCAAAGACAAGGCATGGAGTGGTGGGAGAGTAAAACCTAAGCATATTTGTGTCACACACCTACCAGCACAGGGTATCAAACCCATGACAACTGTGTTGTGCTATCACAGTTCTATGCAGTTATTGGATGTGACACATGGGTTACCTGTTGTAGAGCCCTCAGAACATATATGTGATGGTGACTGACATCTGCAACAGGGATATGGTAGCTATACGGTAGGTGATATACACGTGCCTGTCCGCATGTACAGGTGCCAGCATCAACACACTATCACAGGGATGCACACACATTGACACACTTGGCAGAGCCAGGATTACAACTCATCAGTAGTGGGATTGCCGCACCACATCACTGTACAGGTATCACATACACCACATGGGTCATACAGGTGTTGTATGGGCAAGGGTATGGGGTGGCGTCTGACATCAGACAGCATGCTTCAATATGCCCATGGGGTTTGTAGGAAGTGTGGATGTGAACATACACACCATACAACACACACACAGGGTGCCAGTACAGACATGCATGGGTGCATGTCTACATGGGTGTGTGGTGGTCGACTGTGCCAGGTGGCTGTACAAGGCTAGGCGATGGGTACACTTTGGGATCAGGCCACATGACAATGGTCTGCATTGTGGCTCAGGGCTGTAGTGTCTGCATTTGCCCACACAGGAAGGTATTGTATCCCCATTACAGTCACCTGGGTGACTATTGTGTGTGGCCAATGCTCTGCATTGCTTGCCATGTATGTGTTCCTTAGTGCATGACATGGATGGTGTCTGGGATGTGTACACCTCCCACATGCATGTACAGTGACATGTGGAACTGTACCTGGGGTATCTGGCCCATGTTGGGGACACAGATTATCATCAGAAGTGTCAGTCTTACCCACCTGTGGTGGGAACTGGTAATGGGCAGCAGGTTTACCCTGCACCTATATTGATAGCATGCTAACAGCATTCCCTGGTGTCAGTGACATCTGTCAATACAGGGTATGTTGGCAGGCATGGTATGTCCTTTGTGGGTCACATGTGATGGCATCACAGGTGTTTTAGGCGTCCATTGGGGAACATGGGGAAGGTGCACTGTCTACATGTACGTGCATATTGGACAGATGGGCAGGGTGCCATGCCCTCTGTAGCCCACAGCTATCACCACATAGTTACTATCAGTGGCCAATATGCAGTGTACTGCCCACACATTGGCTATTGCCTAGGCGTGTGTGTGTATACATGGGCTGAGAGTGTGCTCTGGGTAATACTGGGGTGGTTAACTGGGATTGCCCAGCCTTGATGTCACATGTATGGGTATGGCTTTGTACCCCAGCTTCTCAGCTATTTCACATCCATTATCCCTGTATTGTGGGCATTGTGATATATAGTAGGGCCACCATATATGGAATATGAAAAACCTGCTCCACATTGGCCACAGGTGTCACACACTCACAACCACCTCCACACAGGATATGTGTTACAAACACACACACCTGTCATGTCAGGGAGTAGAACCCCTGCCTAACTAGTTTATTACACTACAGTACTACACAGTTACAGTACGCACCACAGAGACTACTGGAGCACTCCTTACCCAAAGGTGTATATCACATTGGAGGACATCAGTAAGATTGCCAATGTAGGATATTCGAATTGTAGTTAGTGTGACTAACCTAAAATGCATTGCTCCCTATGCAGACAGTGACATACACACAAAACATCCACAATGGACATGTGTGGGTATAGAACCCCTAACAAAGGTCTATATCACACTATAGCATGGAGTTGTTATAGGATGCACCATGGGGATTACTAAGGTATGCCTTCCCCAAAGGTGTATTTCACAATGAATGACATCAGCAGGATTGCCAAAGTAGGGCATTTGAAATGTACTGTGTATGACTAGCCTAAAATCCAGTGCTCCCTACACAGGCAGTGACAAACACACAAAACATCCACAACCGACACGTGTAGGTATACAACCCCTAACAGAGATCAATATCACACTACAGCATGGTTGTTGTTATAGGATGCACCATGGGGATTACTAGGGTATGCCTTCTCCAAAGGTGTATTTCACAATGAATGACATCAGCAGGATTGCCAAAGTAGGCCATTTGAAATGTACTGTGTGTGACTAGCCTATAATGCATTGCTCCATACACAAACATTGAAACACACACAAAACATCCAGAACTGCCATGGAACCCTACCACAGTTCTACATCACACTACAGCAGTATGCAGTTACAGGACACTGCAGAGATTACTGGGCTACAACCTTCCCAGAGATGTATTTCTAGGTGGGTGACATCAGCAGCCTTGCCAAAGTTGAGTATATGAATTGTAAGGTGTGTGACTCCCCTAAAAAGCATTGCCCTCTACACAGTCAGACATACACACTTGCCAAGTCTGGGGTTAGAACTCCTACCTAACTACATTATCACACTACAGCAGTACACAGTTACAGGACATGCTATGGAGCTTACTGAGCTACAGCCTTCCCAGAGGTGTATTTCTAGGTGGGTGACATCAGCAGTCTTACCAAAGTTGAGTATATGAATTGTAAGGAGTGTGAGTACCCTAAAAAGCATAGCTCCCTATACAGTCAGAGACAGACAGACACGTACATAAGCACACACTTGCCAAGTCTGGGGTTAGAACACCTAACTAACTACTTTATCACACTACAGCAGTATGCAGTTACAAGATGCGCTATGGAGATTACTGGGCTGCAACCATCCCAGAGGTGTATTTCTAGGTGGCTGACATCAGCAGCCTTGCCAAAGTTGAGTATATGAATTGTAAGGAGTGTGAGTACCCTAAAAAGCATTGCTCTCTACACAGTCAGAGACAGACAAACACGCACACAAGCACACACTCACACAGGTGCCAAGTCTGGGGTTAGAGCTCCTACCTAACTAGTTTATCACACTCCAGCAGTATGCAGTTATGGGTTGTGCCATGGAGATTACTGGGCTTCAATTCTCCCAAAGGTGTATTTCACATTGGATGACCTCAGCAGGCTTGTCATAGTAGGGCTATGGAGAGGCCAGTGTGTGCATGGGCCATAACCCATTCATCTATGTGTTGACACGCCACATGCGGGCACACAAGGGGTCATATGTCACAGGAACATGTATACAGCTGCTAGATGACTACTTCCTTGTACAGTCATGTTGCACAGCTGGCACGTGCACCACATGGTCTGTAATGCTGACAGATACTGGTGGCTAGTATTTGCAGTGAGTGACATCTGCACCTTATGTTTTTGGGGCCTTTGGCTGTGTGCTGGGTGGGACAGGCCTGGATGGCTCCTTGTCACAGTCACCCTATTCCACCCATCTATGTACATCTACCTTTGGCTTATTATAGTGTGTTGTCCTGACATATCTGTCTGTATTCCTATCCACTGTGTGTGCAAGGCATGAGTGGTGCATACTGATGAGTGCCTGCACTAACAACTGCAACTGGCAGATATGTCTGGTCCTCTGGTGTTTGCAGTCATGGCCTTCATGTGTTTGTGTGTGAGCATGCCCAGTATGACCTTTCAGTATGTTGTTGACTGACATTGCCTTCATTTCTGTTGTGTGTGAGCATGCCTAGTATGGCCATCTGTATTGAATGTGTGGATCTTGTCCAGGTAGTTTGTGCTGCAGTGCTGACCTTTGTGTTATACACCGACAGGTAGCATGCTGTCTCTGCAGGGTATCCATTGATCATTTGGCTTTGACTGTTACTACATTTCTCCATAGCAGGGGGGCCACACCTAACTGTTTTTACATTTCTACACAGGAGTGGGGGGCACACCTGACTGTTATTACATTACTATGTAGGATGGGGGCACACCTGACTATTTCTACATTTCTACACAGGGTTGGGAGGGCACACCTGACTGTTATTACATTACTATGTAGGATGTGGGGGGCACACCTGACTGTTTCTACATTTCTACACAGGAGTGGGGGGGGCACACTTGACTGTTATTACATTACTATGTAGGATGTGGGGCACACCTGACTATTTCTACATTTCTACACAGGGTTGGGGGGGGCACACCTGACTGTTATTACATTACTATGTAGGATGGAGGGGCACACCTGACTGTTTCTACATTTCTACACAGGAGTGGGGGGCACACCTGACTGTTATTACATTACTATGTAGGATGGGGGGCACACCTGATTATTTCTACATTTCTACACAGGGTTGGGGGTCACACCTGACTGTTATTACATTACTATGTAGGGTGTGGGGGGCACACCTGACTATTTCTACATTTCTACACAGGGCTGGGGGGGGCACACCTGACTGTTATTACATTACTATGTAGGATGGGGGGCACACGTGACACTTGTATACATTTGCTTTGACTGTACTGGTATATCATGTACTCCATTTCATTCTGTATTGCTAACTATCATGCTGACTAGAGGCATACCAATGTACTACATATCATGGCTTTGGTTGCCCTACATATTATTGTTTGACTTCCTACCCTTCAGAATTAACATCCCACTGCCTGCACTGCTGTGGTCTGTCTGTGTAGGCCTGGGAGGAGGTTAACCATAGCCATCATTCTGGGGCCATGGCACAGGCTTAGTTTGGGTTTGTCTACACCTGTCCTGCTGGCTGCGACTGTTGTTGGGTATGTGAATCATCCTGACTGGCATGTGTGGGTCATATGAATACACATGTCGCTACTATGGTGACTCCAGTATGTGTTACAGATGTCAGGGTGCCACTATGGGTGTCTACTGTCTGCTGCCATAACATTCAGCCACCCAATTCCCTTGCATGCTCACATCCATACCATAGCTACAGGTAACAACACATTCTACTCCATTTGGCAATTGGTAGGTTGACTGACTTACCTTGTGGGTGTGCCAGACTTGCGGATGGTGCTGGAGAGCTGCCTATGTCGGATGCACATAGTACATCCCTATACATGGTTGAGCACAGGTAGTGGCATGTTTGGCATCCCTTTTAATGTATGTGCGAGTCAGAGAGCGGTGTCATTCCTTGGGTCCTAACTGTGTCAGTGCATGTGCTATTCATTGCCTCTTTGCCAAGGCCAGGGCATACTGGGCACACCTTCTTCTGCCTACTGGGCAGGCTCAGTGTACCTGCAGCCGTTTGTTTTTTGCATCTTCAGGTTCAGATTGTTCCTCCTCCGGGTCACTCTGTGCCTGTGCAGGCCTTGGCATTGGTGGGGTGGCTGTGTGGCCCTGCCCCATTCTGCTCCTGCTGCAGCTGTTTCTGCAGGATTATATTGTGTAGCATAGCACATACCATAACAATTTGGGTACATGTAGCTGGTGAATACTGCAGGACTCCACCAGATGTGTCCAGACACCAGAACCGTGACCTGAGCATCCCAAACACATGCTCTATTATATGTCTAGCCTGTGAATATACCTCATTATGGCGTTGTTGTTCAGGTGTGTGTGCATTTCTGATGGGTGTCCTCAGCCACGGCTCCAGTGTGTACCCAGCATCCCCCACTAGTTGACCGTAGAGGATGTCTCCATTGGCAAATCTCTGGTACAGCTGCGTCAGATGCCATATGTGGGAATCGTCATAGCTTCCAGGACAGCCAGCACACACATTCATTATAATGTCCTGGGCATCACATACGACCTGGCAGTTGATGGAGCGAAGCCCTTGCGGTTGATGTAGACCATACCCTGATCACTGGGTGGTGCTTTGATGCATATGTGCATGCATTCTATAGCACCCACTACCTCAGGGTATTCTGCTATTTGGTGGAAGAGATGCATATTGCTGGTCAACACCTCACGGGTGTTGAGGAAATATACGTGCTCACTGGCAGGTGCTGACATGGCATCCAGGATCTGGTAGAATACTCTGGATGCTGATGCCTGTGAGATCCCCATGATATCCCCATTTGAGGTTTGGGAGGTACCTGTGGCTAGTATACCTAGGCCTACACATACCTTGGTATCCACTGGGATGGGTTCCCCTCGGTCAGTTTGGTGTGTCAGGTGTGGCCGGCACAGCTCAACTATTTGCTATAGGGGGTCTCTGTCCACCCTACTGCACTCCACTATCTCCAGCTCATGTAGCCCCTGGTAGGTTACCCTGGGTCTGTACACTCTTCTCCGTCTCCTCACTGTGGGTTGTTCAGCAGCATTCACATCCTCACCACCTTCATCCTCTTGCACATGTTGTTCTATGTTGCCTGCTGCAGCCCTTCTCATTTTGTTGGTTTGTTTATTAAAATTTCCCCGCTTGTATACACTGGTGGTGTAGAGTGTGGGAAAAACCAGTGGGGAAGGTGTTTGCTTAGTTTATAGTAGTGTTCTGGGCTGTGTTCTGTGCTGGGCTGGTCTACTGCCTGTGTAATTGGCTTATTCTGATACATTTCACCTGCCAGCTAAGCTAGTTCTCCTTGATTACCTTCCTACTGCTGTTTTCCCTTCCCATTGCCTTCCTGCTTAAGCCCGTGTGTGTGCCACGCAGACAGAGTGCAAAAAAGTTCACACTGCTATTTCCTGGTTTAACTTCTTTTTCTTCCTGTACAACCTGGTGCGTGGTGCGCACACCTACTTACACTTTGTAAAGAGTGCTAGGCAGGTTTAAACAGACCCCTTAGCTTAGCAGTGTTAAGCTAGGAGCAAACCCAAGCCACAGGCCTCCAATCCACTTACAGTATGCCTGACACCCCCCCCATGATATCACCTACCTCCTAGGTTTGCACCCAGCTATTCATACTCTTACACTGTTGGGACCTGACTCACATGCTGGGGAAAACTGGGATTGACTATCCTTCCCCTCATTTGCGTAGAATTGCCTGCTAATGCATAGTTACATGTCTCACACTGAGCCTCCCCCTTTAGCAACCACTACTCACTCACCAGGTTGTCTTCTGCCTGCCATTGACTTGCATGGCAGAATACTGATTTTAATTAGAATGCTTATTTTAGGTTTATTTTGTTATTTTCCCCCCGATCCCATTTGCGTGCCACTGCCCTATGCTTAAACAGCCGAGATCGGCAAAAAAAACAATAAAAGCTGATTTTTTCAATTTTTGTATTGTTTGAAATGTCAATGGCCTTATACTTGGTCATTGGCATGCTTCCTCAATGATATGCAGCCTTTATTTGGAGCTGTCATAGCTGCGTTTTGGATTTTGCAGAAATGTACTCGGTTACTAACCGAGTACATTTCTGCAGATTGCACTAGTCTTGCATGGACTACTGTAAGCTTCCTGGATTTCAAAATCACCCTATTTGCATGGATTTCATCTGCAAATGGGGTAATTTACATACCAGGGCTTAGTCCATGCAAGATTAGTATGGGAGCTCTTGTGCACACCCCTGCAGGCTGTTCCTGGATTACAAGGCAGACATATTGCTTGCGTGGGCTCCTGCACCAATCTTGCACTCCGTGCAAGCTTTTTTGAATCCGGGGGAAAGTTTATACCCAACTACAAATTGAAAACCAGGAAAATGTCAAAGCCTTCTGGTCAGCAAAAAACAAACTATTAAAGCCAGGTCAGAGCACTCAGCCCTCCTCCACCATTAATAACAGAAACAGAAAGCATTGCCAGTCAATTCAGCTATCATTTCATTCAAACAGTCACCTCACTTATCAAAACCCAACCCAACCTCCTTAGCAGTCTCCCACCTCCCAGTAGTTAATTCTTCTTCTTCTGGCTTTTTCCCGGTTAGGGGTCGCCACAGCGGATCATCTGTCCACTCATGATTGGCAGTGGAGTTTTTACGGTGTCAAGTTGCCAGCCCAACCTTCCACAGAAGGCACACACACGCACACTCACACCTAGGGCCAATTTAGAGTGTACAATCCTCCTACTGCATGTCTTTGGGATGTGGGAGAAAACTAGAGCACCTGGAGGAAACCCATGTGACCACAGGGAAGACATGCAGACTCCGCACAGAAAGCAACCCAGCTGAGAATCGAACCGGAGAAACTCTTGCTGTGAGGCGACAATGCTAACCACTGCACCACCAAGGCCACCCATCTCCTAGTAGTTAATCATAATAATAAAACCTCTTTCCAGCCAGTAATCTCACTTACTATTAAGCAGCTAATCTAAAATGCAACATCCACCATACTTGCACCCAACAACATATCTGCTGAATACATAACACACACACACACACACACACACACACACACACACACACACACACACACACACACACACACACCTATCACGTTCACACATATGTACACACACACAAACACACATGCACACACACCTATCACGTCCACACATATGTACATGGCTAATGTATTTGTCCCATTCTCAGCATAGTCTCTCAACATAACTTTCTTTATTGCTTATTGCTCAAGCAAAATTTTAAAAAAAGAAAGAAAGAAAAGTGGTTATTACCACTAATTGGTGGGTTCTTTGAGCATTATCATAAATTTTACTATAAATTTTATCTGTGTGCATTGTACTCATAAAAATAGATATAGCCCTGCAATATAACTACATACACATACACATGGCCATACCTCTGAATTGTACAGATTTTTGCCGAACGTCCAGATTTTTGCCTCATATTTTTGCTCTGTTTTTTTCTTAAAATTGTGGCTTTCTGACAAATTAGTTGCAAATCATTATAGACTGAAGTTGGAAAATAAAGACAGAGATTTGAGTTTTAGACTTCATACCCCTCAGTGCTAATGCAAAACCTGTTATTCTATTAACTTTCGAAGTTTGTAAGACTGATATTTAAAAATTGTCCCTATTTGTTGGCCTTTGTCCCACTTTTATTTACTGCTTTGGCCAGATTTCTTGCTAAGAGGTTGAGAGGTATACAGTTATGAACACAGTCATTTTGTCTATCTCAGACTCTCTCCTCACTAAGTCTAAGGTATTAAAATATCTATATACAAACAATGGCCAAATTTCCAGTTCCCCAAAGCAAAGAATTAATTTCACTACCGACTCACACATTTAATCAGTTACTTACGATGTAATATGGTGTGGAGGACAATGGTTTTATGCAACAATTCGGTTTTCCCTTCAAATCCAATAGTCAGAGCAGACAGCAGTGCTGCAGAGCCAGGGGAGCAAGTTCAGCAAACAGTGTAGGAAAGCATAAGCGGCTTTAGACACCAGCTAACCCTGCAGTCGCTGGGGGCCCCCTATTCCTGGGGGGGCATCCAACCACAAGTTGCCTTACCTTGAGATTTCGTAACATATCTGTGAAACCAACAAAAGCTATTACAGCAATTGTGTGTACTTAATAAACCAGAAGGACAATAACTTGTATTTATATCTCCTTTAAAATTGAACAATATCTTCGGTTATAGTAACAGTGTTTTGTCAAGCAACAGGCTTCACAATTCTGTTAAATATTTTACCCCTGACATAGTACCCCCGGCTTAAACTCTGCTAGTGGATATTCACTCACCTAAAACTAACATAGCCAATGTTAGGTACTTGCAATACCCGTGGCTGCAAGGGGGCCTCCTTAATTATCCTTGATTGACTGTGTGTGGGGGCCCCACAGAAATTGCTGCTGGTTGGAGAACAAAATAAGGAGAAAAAATGTATTAATTTCATGATTATGCTCTTTACTGTGAACAGGTCTATAAAATGACCCTTTTAGGATAAAGCTGATAATGAACACAAGCAAGGTAAGCACTAGAGAGATCAGCAGTCCAGAGTGACCGAGATCAGTGCAAACCTTGAATTTTTAGAAAAGCGGATACTTCTGATCTTAAGGGATGGTTTGTTCTTTCAGTGACTTTTATAAGCATTGACAGAACACCAGCTACTAAAACTTTCAAATTCTTTGCAGAGGAATTCAGTGCAATGTCTATAATAGCAGAATAAAGGCTCAAAATCATGAGGAAGTTCTAAATATTACTTTAATTAAATTAAAAAGTTAATAGTATATCACCTTTTGAATCAACTTTCATTTTTGGACAGTAAGTATAAAACTCTGATGTCTGGATTTATTGACTGCCTGTAATTCTGAATGATTTACAAATGAATCAAACTTTTTACAAAGGATAGAGCAAAACAATGAGAAAAGTCAGGGAAAGTAAATAAGCGTGACTTACCCTAATGCTGTTTGATGACTGCAAAATGGCAGTCACTGATCATGTTGTGCCTGTACCAGTGTTGCACAATGTATTACTATTTTATTTATATTTATTTACTGACATTTGTTAACTGGGTTGGTCAAACTGGGCCAGTAGCCCATTTTCAGTGGAGACCCTAAGAGAAAAGCTCCATTTATGAACAATTTGCAGTTTGTTAAAAAAAAAATTCACACTCAAGTAATTACAGTATATAAAAGTTCACACTCCAAGCAATTTTGTTTGCTGAAATAAGTACAAAACTGGTATTGCTATGACTTAAGCTTATGTCTTTGTGTGTGTGTGTGTGTGTGTGTGTGTGTGTGTGTGTGTGTGTGTGTGTGTGTGTGTGTGTGTGTGTGTGTGTGTGTGTGTGTGTGTGTGTGTGTGTGTGTGTGCGCAAAAAATATCAGTGATTTTTTATCTGTGCACACACCCAAAAATGCCAGAACACAGACCTTATTCTTCTAGGTATCAGTAAAAAAGTGTAGCTAACAAGTAATTATATTTCAAAAATAATGAATAAAATATATCACAGAACATTCAGACATTTAGGCCTTCTAAGAGTCTGGGCGCTCCACTCCCCACACTGTATATCTGGATACATGGGGCTCCCTTAATAATCCTTGATTGTGGGGGCCCCACAAAAGTTATTGCTGGTTGGGGAAAACTAGGAGGAAAAAATGTTTAATTTGCTGATTACGCTCTTTAACCTGAACAGGGGAGTGATATAACTCTTTTAGGATAAAGCTGATAATGGCCTCTGCTCTCAGCCACTCCCATTCTAAAACCAGCCCTGCTCAAATGTGTGCGTATGTGGATGTGTTTATTACTTCTTTAATTGTCATCACAGTCAAACCTTAGATGTGTGCACATGAGGTATTTATAGTTTGTGTTTGGGCTGAGGACAATGTGATCATTGTTTCTTTTATTTTTCTCACAGACGTCAGAGGTATACAAAGAAGGTTACTATAGTTTGTGCAGGGGCAGTGTACTGTCTAGGAGCAACAAAGAAGAATGCATTATTGTAATTGTTATTTTTTTCACATTCCTCACAAACACACTTCAGACGAATGCAGGTAGCTGCCTTTGACAGTTTGGGTTGAGGAATGAGGAAGACCTTATCTATATGTATGTCAGCAGTCATTTGAAATACATGTGTATATATATATATATATATATATATATATATATATATATATATATATATATATGTGTATATATGTGTGTGTGTGTGTGTGTGTGTGTGTGTGTGTGTGTGTGTGTGTGTGTGTGTGTGTGTGTGTGTGTGTGTGTGAATATATATATATATATATATATATATATATATATATGTGTGTGTGTGTGTGTGTGTGTGTGTGTGTGTGAATATATATATATATATATATATATATATATATGTGTGTGTGTGTGTGTGTGTGTGTGTGTGTGTGTGTATATGTATGTCTATATATAATATATATATATATATATATATATATATATATATGTATATATATATATATATATATATATATATATATATATATATATATATATATATATATATATAGGTTTACTATGGAAATGTCAAATGCAATAAGGTCTAATGGTCATCTGGGTGAAATATAATGTCGAAAAGTCAAAACATTGAAAGTGAATAATGTCGAAAATCATTTAATCGAAAAACAATTAGCCCATCTCTACTATTTTACTATAAATATATGTATATATAAATTGTAACTGTTATTTTAAGCCTTTGGTTGTATCACTTGGGCTTCAGACCAGTTGTTTTACATTAAGAAGGTTTGTAGTCTGCACTGTTGTGCAGGACAGGTAGCTTACATCCTTCTAAGTTAGGAGCTGCTGATTGAAGGCTTAGTGCCTGTTATTCTAAAAGTGTATTAGTTCTGGTTTAAGCACTTGGGCTGTGGGCCAGTTATTTTACATTAAGAAGGTGTGGTCTACACTCTTGTGGAAGGAGAAGGTAGATTCTGCCCTTCTGAGCTGGGGGTTTCTGGTTAAAGGCTTATTGTGCCTGCTTATTTAAACTGTTTCTTTCTGAAATTGGTACCCCTTGTTTGCTGTAGCATAGACTAAATCCAGACCTGCTGAATCTAGCTTTGTTTGTATAACTTGAGCACTAATCCAGACCATCTTGTTTTGGAGAAGATCCCCCTGCACCCTAGTGCCAGGTGTGTGCAGATAGAACTTGTCTGATTGAAGACTGCTGGAACGGAGCTCAGTTTTTAGCTTTTTATTGGTTAATTGGTTAATTTGTTTAAATCAGTTTGCTCATTTGCTACTGTTATATTAAAAAAAAAATACACTTTATGCATCGACGCTTAGCTAGGGTTAAACTATTCCCAACGCCATAAAGTCTGCTCTTCAAATTTTCCCTTAAAACTTGCCAGTTTTCTAGTTTTAGCACTAAAATCTGTTTCTTTGAGCTCCGCACTTGTTCAGAACTCATTATAAGCACTAAATAAGCTAAAAATTACTACAGCACTGAACTTTCCTCACTTGTCTACAGTTTTTAGTACTTAATAAATAAGCACCTAGCCAGGCATGTTTAAGGGTCAGCTCCTGGTGTTTTCTCCTATCTACCTGATGAATCTGGGCATCTTGGGGCAATGCAGCAATTGCCTCATGTACACAGACAACCCTCTCCTCCTACCACCCAACACTACAACCTGTGAGAGATGCACTTATATATCCAAACTGGAAGCAAAGCTCTCTTTACCCAAGACTGGACTAGATAGTCAAGAGGAGAAGGTAAACATTTGCACAGCACCACACTCATCACATAGTCCCTCAAAACCTCCACCACAAAAACACACACATAGAAATAGAAAACACACACCTACGTTTGTGGAGGTTCTCAATAAAAATCTGCTCAAGCAACAGAGACCTCCAAAGCAGAAACGCAGGCAACCTCCACCCCCCCAACACAATCTAAATGACACATAGCTCACAAACTCAGTGTGCCACTCAACCTCAGCCCATAAGGCATAACAATGTACCCAACACTCTAGTCATAGGTGACTCTATAGTCAGGCACACTGATGTTCCACTCACCAGGCTAAACAAGGAGAAAGTTACTGTCAGCTGCCTGTTGGGTGCTAGGATCCACCACATAATGCACGCACTCAGGTCACTCCACAACAGGTACAAATATGACTCTGTCATTGTCCATGTTGGTGTGAATGACCTGAGATGTACCTCCCTGGACTACATGAAAAGAGACATGGAGGAGCTCTCCGATCTTATAGCGCAGACAGGTATGTCCCTAGCCCTGAGTAGCATCCTGCCATCACCCAGACTGATACCACAGTACAAGGACAAAATGATTGACTTCAACAATTGGCTAAGCTTCTGTTGTCATTCTAAGGGGATGAATATCTGTCTCCTTGGGATGACATGATCAACAGACCACGATGCTTTGCCGGAGATGGCCTGCACCTGCCACCCTTGGGATTCCGGATACTGGCTAAGGCTATTGTTAACCCTATAGTGCCTTTTTTAGGCAAGGTTCAAATGACAAATTCACCACCTTAACAGGTACAAGCAAGCAAAATATGAGGGTAATGCTACTCAATGCTAGAAGTCTAAACCTCAAAATGCATTTGCTTGAGGCACTCCTTAAAATGAAGAACATTGACATCTCTGCAGTGACAGAGACCTGGTTTAAGGCTCTAGACAGTACCCCTGCATTACCAGGCTATAATTCATACCACACCTTTCGGACACCTAACCTGGACTGAAACACTAAAGGCAGAGGCGTGTCCATATTCATTAAGGATATCCACACCTCCATGCTAGTTGCTCAGCATAATGCATCCGGGATTATCCAAGTGCAACTAACTCTGGGCAAGACAGCAATCCAAATTGTAACTTGCTACAGATCCCCCACCATGCCTTAGGATTCCCACTCCTCATTTCTTGATACACTGGAAAATATTATGGTACAACGTAACACCCTAATAATGGGCGATTTCAACTACCTCACCATTAACTGGGAAAACTACTCATGTACCAAATCTTTTGCTCAATGCTTACTGGAATTCATAAATTCCAATGCCTTGGATCTACTTATCCATACCCCCACCAGGGACAGCAATATCCTAGACCTGGTCATTACCAACATGGGCAACTGGTGTTCCACACCAGAGGTCAAATCCTCATTGGTCAGATCCAACCACAAGCTAATCATCCTAGATATCCACATCCCGACCCCACCCCCATTAGGGAAACCTCTGTAAAAAATTTCTGTAAAGCCAACTTCACGGTTCTTAAGAAAGCAGTGGCAAACTTCACGACACCCATGCAGACGGACAATAGAGGTATGACTGCTGAATCCTACACAAATGCACTTTATAAGCACTTACACAAGTGCATGGATTGTGCTATCTCTAACAGAACCAAGATGCTATCCTCCAAAAAAAAAATGTAGCCAATCTGGTGGTCCCCTGCCATAAACAAACTCTACAACAGAAGAAAGAAACTGTTGCAAAAAGTGTAAAATCCCATGACTGGAGGAACTCCCTGGTCAGCCTCAGTAAGAAGCTGAGATCCCTCATAAAATCCTCCAAAGCTAGTTACGAAAACAAAATTGCCAGAGATTCTAAAGATAACCGCAACGCATTCTATAGCTATGTCAAGAATCTCAATGGCAACACTCAGATCTGCTCTGAGTTACAGCACAATGGCACTAATTATACAGAACCAACTGATATTGCCAACATCCTGGCAAATAGGTTCAGTGCTAACTTTACCACCCTCTCACCCCCTAAAGGGCCCATCTCTATACCGGAAGAATGCAAAGTTGCTGTATTCACAGCTGCACAGGTAAAAAACACACTCTCCAAAGCCAAGAACACAGCATCCATGGGACCTAACAACATCCCAGGCTGCGTTCTACACAAACTGCAGAATGAACTGGCACGCCACCTAAGCACCATGTTCAGTCATAGCCTCACTTCAGGCTTTGTGCCCACTGAATGGTGCACAGTGGCAGTTATCCCACTCCACAAAAGGGGGAGTCACCACGGACCCCGGGAACTACCACATCATTAGCCTAACGAGCATGGTCTGCAAGGCCATATAATGTATCATCATGGATCTTATAAACAAAGACATTGGTAATTTCCAAACTCTGGACCCCACCCAGTTCGGGTTTGTAAAAGGTAGATCATGTCTCCTAAACCTGACAGACTTCTTTAAAGCAGTCACCAAAGCCGTAGACGAGGGTAAGGTGGTTCACAAACCCTATCTAGATCTCGCCAAGGCTTTTGACACCATCCCCCACTCTGGAATTATAGATAAACTCACTAAACTAGGTATAAATCCCTATGTCACAAGATGGGTTGCCAACTGGCTCACTGACAGAACCCACACTGTGAAAGTAGCAGACTTCAAATCCGACTTCAGACCAGTGACAAGTGGAGTACCACAGGGCAGAGTCCTGGTTCGTCTCCTGTTTGGTATCTACTTTTCTGAAGTACAGGCTAACACAGAAGGTCTTTGGCTAATGAAGTTCACAGATGACTGCAAACTAGGATCTATAATCGAAACTCCTAATGATGTGGACATCCTACAAAAGGGCCTCATGGAGACAGATGACTGGTGTCAAAGCCATGGCCTCAAGCTCAATGCCAAAAAGTGCATTGTCATCCCCTTTGGTAAATACTCTGTACCCATGAGCTACCACATAGGTGGTAGTCTACTTAGCACCAAAAGTGTGATAAAGAGACCTTGGGACACAGGTGGACAGTAGTCTCTCCTTTGATAATCACATCGCCATAGTTGTCAGGAAATCCTTCTACGTGGCATACCTCATCACAAAAGGTTTCTCATACAAGAAAAAAGAGGTCATTGTTCCCCTCTACTCGTCACTCATTAGACCCATTATAAAGTACAATGCCCCTTTTGGTATGTACCTCACAAGACATCTACAACAACTGGAAAGGCTGCAGAAATACCTCACAAAGAAGATTACCAGCCTCACACAGATGCCCTATGCAGACCGTCTTAAAAAACTCCAGCTTTACTCCATTGCATATCGCCTACTCAGAGGTGATCTCTGCCTAACATACAAAGCTATGTCAAACCTAGAGTTGTTGAACATGCCACCCCTTAAAGAAATGCCAATCCTTCCAAGCTACACACTCTAGGTAGACCTAAACCTTGTCACCACAATAAACAGAACATGCTGGAGGGACAGATTCCTGTCCCAGAGACTTCCTATACTCTGGAACAAACTACCTATCTATATCAAACAAAGCTCCTCATTAGCACTATTCAAGAAAAATCTTGATGAGCGGATGAGAAATAGGAAATTCACCCCGGGGATCACTTCTGGGGTTCTACTCGACAGGGGCAAGGGAAAATAATTTTCTTGGGTGGCAAAATCCAGGGTACCATTTTTGGCTAGGCTTATATAGGCCCTTGGGCCAATAGCAAAGTATCTACCAATGAACCTATGTCTGTAGAAATTTGAACCTCAGCTTTTATCCCAGTCTAACACCAGAGGTTTGCATAGGTAGTCTTTTTTGGGGGTTTAGGGAGGCAGGCAGCTCTAAGATAAGACGTGTATCCAGACAACAACTGGCTTGCTAGTTTATTGTGAGTTACTGTTTTGTCATATTTGAACATTAAGCCTTTGTTACAACATATGTCTTCATTGAAAGAAAAAAAATAAGACTGAAATTATTTTCTTACCAGTGATTTTGTTTAGGCCACCATCGATTGAGAAAATGCTCTAAATGCATTTCAGAACATGCATAACCCAATGTTTCTGGGGGCTATGGCTTAACTGAGCTATTTCCTAAATGGTTATTCCTGTGCTTACTTGGTCAGGAAAGATGTGTTGAAAGGATGCAAGGAAAATTAAAGCTGAATAGCCACACGATTTCTTTCCTTAATCAAAATTTCTGTTCAAGCCATCATTGGATGAAAAAGCTGCGTAAAAAGAAAAAAAAACTTTAAAATGCACTGCAGAGCATATAGGAAGTTATGGCTTCTCGAAAAAATGAAGAGTAAAGCAAAATGTGAGAAAAGGAAGAAAAAAAGTAATGTGCATTGTATAGGGAGCCCAAGATGGGGGCAAAACGGGGGAAGACTGATGTGTGTGTGTGTGTGTGTGTGTGTGTGTGTGTGTGTGTGTGTGTGTGTGTGTGTGTGTGTGTGTGTGTGTGTGTGCATGTATGTTGGGGGGTTGGTTGAAACAGTAGGCCTAGGGCACCATTTCACAAAGTCCAGCCCTGTACATAGAGTTCCCGCAATGTATCGTTAGTGCAACTAAATGCCATTAACTTTAAATGTCCATTTGTAAAATGGGCCAACATAGTGTGGTACATAGGCCTGTTGTAATTAAGAGCACTACAGCTACAGGTCAGTCTGAGATTACTACTCCTAAAAGTTTGAAGCATGAACTAAAAGGTTGCTTAGGAGGGTTATCAGTAACAGGGTGATATGTAGATTGGAAGTGTCTAGGGGGTCTCAACTTGACATCTGCTGGGGGCCTCCAAAATGCTAACAGCAGTCCTGTGGGAAAGGACAAGCAAACATGGGAATGACCTTAATATACCAGCAGAAGTCTGTAAGTCTCTCTTTGTTTTTTTTTTTTTTAAAGAGTCAGGCAATCACGAATGGCAATACGAGAGGGCAAGCAAGCAACTATGCAGCTGCAAATATGGAACAGAAGGTCTTGCATGCCCTCTCGCATTGCTGTAGTTTGTAAACAAAAAAAAAGTATAAGATCATGCAGGTTTAGTTCAGCAGCTTTTCCTTAATCAAGTAACAACACAATTGTGTGTTCATTAGTTGTAGAAGTAGAATATGAATGGAATTGTTCACTAATGCTTTTCCCAGTTGTGTTTAATTGTGTTATTCACGGAAGAATAAGGTCTAATAGTAGCTGTTCAGTGACTTGTGCATTTTGCTAAATTGTGTGTGTCTTCAGACAGTTACTGTAATCAGTTCTTTGTGATAGCTGTCATTAATGGTATTAATTTTGACGCCACCACAATCTGCTTATGTAGCCGTTTTAAAAGTAGTGGTGCATGGGGATTTAGTTCCCAGTGTCTGTGACAGTATGCTGTATGCATGCAGCATGCAGTAACCTCCCCCACTTAATTTCCCTTACAACTTTACTGTAAAGTTGTAAGGGAAGTGATGTGGGGGAGGTTACACAGTGATCTTGCACCAGGAGCTCCCAGAAATCTTACTCTATCAGGGTGTGGCGCATCAAGGAAGCATGTATGCTGTTCAGTATGGTCTGTGCGTTAGCCTAACAATAATCAGATGTTACTTATTCTTGACTGTGCTGTGTTGGGAATGGGGATTTGATAAACTGAATAAGAATAGATGCAGCTGAATTATTCAGCTCCATCTGTCTTTTGGGATGCATTTTTTTTAATAAGATGAGCTGTTTAGGATGCAAATGTGTGGGGGGCACCCCTCCCCCACACTCTATGGTTCTAGTACCTATGTCTCCTTCTCCTTTGTAAAGACCGGTTAATGATGATATTTTCAATCCTTTGCAGCTTCAGCTTATCACTGTTTTCACTCCCTTTACACCTAAAGATGTTTCATTCTCTTAACTAGCTTGACCTTCAGGCATTTTGTTTCCAGTTCTAGTAGTTTTAATTCAAGCAACACTTTGAGGCCATCTGGGTATAGACTAAGCTGGTTTGCTGGAAGCACTATTAAACTTTTGAAAAGGGAGGCAAGAAACTTTAAGTTTGTCTCCTTAAAGATGTATATGGGCAGGCATCTTATGGTTCCTGTGTTGTCCCGTGTTTCCATGTTTTAATGAGCTAAGGTTCCTGTTTTGTAAATGCCACTGAAGGACAGACATAATTCTAAAAAAAATACAACAAGGTATAACTGCTTGAAAGAGAACAGGAAATTAATTTGGTGGAAGATGGCACTAGCTACACATATTCTTATGCAATCTGGTTTTTCATTGACAAGAACGTTCTCTAATATTTTAAAATCTGGCAGATGGCACAGAGGTTAAAGTTGTGAACTTTAGTCCTGTGGTACAATGTTTGACTCTCTCAGCCTTCATTTATGTACTGAGTGACCTTGAACATATTCCGTAACCAGACATTGATGCCAAGTTGCCCCTGAAAAGGGACTGTGTGTCCAGTGGACCTAGCTGATTAACAAATAGATGTAGTGACTGATCTCACTATTAGTCTCTGGGAAGATTACATCAAACAGAAAGCACCCATTTTCCCTAAGTTATTCAGAAACTTGATTACAGCTGGGTATAGTGCTTCATCTTGTGCAAGGTTAGTTCTTGCTGCCTGACAGATGCTTTCAATAGTGCACCCTTGTCTACAGTTCAAAGGCTGTATGTTGTTCATAAAGAAGAACTGGAGAAGTTATAGCACACTAAATGATTCTTCTCTTTCTGCAAGCTGAGCAACCCTAAACCGTTATTCCTGACACTCCTAAATTTCATTTACTTTGTACTCTTTTCTTTTCTTGTCTTAGGCTGCTCCTGTCAGACTTGACCTTATTTATGTTTTTGTTAGCAAAATCAACGTATACCTCAAGATCACAGATAGCCAATTTGGCTTCCAAGAGGCCTTCATTCACATGCATTACTGCAGAGTTCAAAGTAGTAAGCAGTTGTATTAAACAAGATACCCCCTCCATAAATATGTCTTCATGCAAAAAATGGGATAGTTGTTTTTGTGCTTCTCTTTTCAGGTTTAACATCCTTTGTACTTTAGGTTGGGTTTCCCAACCCTCCATCTAGCAAGGACTAACAGACATCTCACCATTAGCTTTATTAAAGTACTAAGTGGATCATAATGAAACAGTAGGACAGAGTCTTCCAACAATTCTATCAGTTAAATTTATATGAAAGGCACTGTCAGTAATACTAATTGTAATATCCTTGAAAATAAGGAGACCAAACGGTTCTTGAAATGTAGGGATTTTTATATAAGAAAACCAGGTGCAACCAACATGCTACATGTTCACATCTTACACATAGAAGCGTACACCGGAACCTCCTGGGTGAACCGAGAATACCAGAACCAAAACTAACCTGTTGTCAGCCCACAGCGCCCCTACAGGTCACTAACAACATTACCTGCCCTATACTACATTCCTCCCCTCTTAAGCTTTGACATCCTCAACCTAAATAATAGAAACGAGAGAAACAAAAACAATCCACCCAGTCACTTAATTTCTAAATAACCGGCTAAATCTTAAACTGTTACCTTCCAATCAAGTTATGTTGCCCTTCTAACCTATACAGGCACTTTTAACACTTATAGTCCTTCAAGTAACTAGGTTTAACCAGGGCACGTTTAGAACGTCGCAATGGAACCACACTAGGTGACTCAGGTGTCACGTTTACCACTTCTGGTACAGGTGTGTCCATCCCTGAAAAGGTTGGTCCCTCTGGAACCTCTCCTTTCGAGTCCATGCTGTCTTTCTCTGGCACCAGGATTGGGGATCCTCCTGCAGCTGCGAGCACTTCTCCAGAAACTAATGGTATTTCCGAGGCTTGCAGTTCCATGAAGTCCTTCTTCTGTTCGCTCCGCAGAATCTGGTCCACATGTCTCCTCACCAAGAAACCTCCATTCAACATCACCTGGTACGACAGTGGACCCGTGCTCTTGGCAATGAATCCTGGAATCCATTTAGGTCCATAGCTGAAGTTTCGAGTCATCACTGCATCTCCCGTGGAAACTTCTCTCGCCGTCGTCGGTCATGATGTTCTTTTTGCCTCCACTGTTTCCTCTCCACCTTAGCTCTGAGGTTTGGATGCACCAGATCCAATGTTGACCTCAGTCTCCGTCCTTGCAACATCTCTGCAGGTGACAATCCTGTCGTAGACTGGGGTGTAATGCGGTAGTTGAACAACACCCGTGACACTTTTGCTGCCATACTTCCTTCTCCGGCCTTTTTCATCACTGATTTGAAGGTCTGGACAGCCCTTTCAGCACAGCCATTTGAAGCAGCATGGTATGGTGCCGACGTGACGTGTACGATGCCATTTTTTTCCAGAAAATCCTTGAACTCCACACTCATGAAACATGAAGCATTATCTGATACAATAGTCTCTGGTAGTCCTTGGCTACTGAAACTTTTCCTCAGGCATTCGATGGTAGTGGTGGAAGTGGCTGTTTTGACTGGGTATGCATCCATCCATTTAGAATGAGCATCCATTAATATCAAAAACATTGACCCCATAAAAGGACCTGCATAGTCTATATGAAGTCTCTGCCATGGTTTACTCGGCCACTCCCATGGGTGTAGTGGTGCAGCCACAGGTGAGTTGCGATGTTGTTGACAGGTGTTACACTCTTTCACAGCGACTTCAATGTCGTGGTCCAACTTGGGCCACCAGAAATAACTTCGTGCTAAGGCCTTCATTCTGGTGATGCCCACATGACCCTGGTGCAGCTGTTGTAAAGTGCACTTCTTCCTGGGGAGGGATTATCACCGTGCCCCCACAACACACATCCATCTTGCACACTCAGCTCTGTTTTCTCACCACATAGGGCTGAAAAACTGGATCAGTTTGTTGTGTTGTCCAGCCTTGCTGGACCAACTGAAACACTCTGGACAGCACAGGGTCTTTGCGTGTCCATCCGCTCAGTTCCCTCGCTGACACCAACGTGATGTCCTCCATCATCAGAACTCAGTCCTCCGTTTCCTCCTCCTTGGGATGCCCAGGTAGAGGTAGGCGGCTCAGCGTCCGCATTGCTATGGTGTTTCCCGGGCTTATAAACAATCTCATATTCATAAGCTCTCAATGTTACAGCCCATCTCTGAATGCGGGGAGAAACCATCTGAGGCACTGCTTTCATCTCGTTGAACAGCGACAACAATGGCTTATGATCGGTGCAAACAATAAACTTCCGGCCATAGAGGTATTTATGGAAGCGCTTAATTCCAAAAATTACAGCCAAACCCTCTTTGTCTAGCTGGGAATAGTTTGACTCTGCTGGGGTTAAGGTTCGTGACATGAACCCGATGGGTCTTTCTTGTCCATCTGGCATGCGGTGTGCCAACACGGCCCCTAGCCCATAAGGTGATGCATCACATGACAGAATTAAGTCCTTGTGACTATCGTAGTGCACCAACACCTCTGAGGACTGCATTAGCTCCTTGGACTGCTCAAACGCTCTGTCCTGTTCTTCCTGCCACGTCCACAGAGTCTCCTTCCTTAATAGTTTATGTAAAGGAGCTAACAGCGTTGACAGGTTTGGTAGGAACCTGTTATAGTAGTTGAGTAAGCCTAAGTAGGCCTGCAGTTCTGTAACATTTGTGGGTGCAGGTGCCTGTTGTATGGCTTTTACCTTGTTTGGCAGGGGGTGTAGGCCCGATGCATCCACCTTGTAACCCAGGAACTCTGCTTCCTTTTCCATGAAAGCACATTTACTCCGCTTCACCCGCAGACCAGCCTCTCGCAGTCTCCTCAGCACCTCTTTCAAAGTCTCCAGATGCTCGCGGTTGTTCCTACCCGTCAGCAGGATGTCGTCCAAATAGACAGCCACATTTGGGATTCCTGCCACCAGTCCCTCCATTATTCTCTGGAAAATAGCTGGACTAGAGGAAACACCAAAGGGTAAACGATTAACTTGGAACAAACCTTTGTGTGTGTTAAGGGTGACATATGACTTTGACCCTTCATCCAGAATGACTTGTTGATATGCATGACTGAGGTCCAGTTTGCTAAACTTTTCACCTCCAGACAGCTTTTTAAATAAATCCTCCAACTTTGGTATTGGATACTGCTCCAGCTTTGAGACTTGGTTAACGGTTAGCTTGTAGTCACCACATATGCGTACAGTATCATCTGGCTTTAATACTGGAACAATGGGTGCCCACTCGAAAACTTTACTGGTTCAATTATACCTTGCTTTGTGAGTCGCTCCAGCTCAGTCTCCACTTTCTTCTTCATTGCGTATGGTACGGGTCTTGGTTTGTAAAATCTTGGCGTTGCGTTTTCTTTAACGTGTATCTTTGCTGGTGGACCCCTCCAGGTACCCAGTTCCTCTTTGAACACTTCTTCATTGTTCTCCAGCACATCTTGCAAGGTCAGCAGATGCTGTTCTATTTTATGGAGCTGTAGACAGCCCATTTCCAGCTCCTTTAGCCACGCCCGGCCTAACAGGTTTGGTCCGCTACCTGCCACCACCATGACTGGCAACTGTTTGACTTTGTCTTTGTGTGTTACAGTTACTTTTGCCATCCCTAGGGTGGGGACTTTTTCACCTGTATATGTTTTCAAGGTCACTGAACAGTCCTGCAACTCCTGAGCTTCATTTTCTTGCCATAACTTCCCATATTCAGCCTTTGACAGAACTGTCACACTACATCCAGTATCCACTTCAAAATGGACCATTTTACCATTTAAGTCCAACTGTGCTGTAATGGGATCGACTCTTTCCATCCTTGACTCTTTCATGCTAAGCATAGTAAACACTTCCTCTTCTTCACTGGTTTGTTGGTCTGTAGCTTCACGCATGTGGTGTGCATACTGTTGTTTTATTTTCCGGTTTCCCTTTCTGTCCTTTATGCTGCTCTTTTCCTCCCCCTTCCTCTGCTGGTCCCTAGAGGGCGTCGACCTGCACATTTTCTTCACATGGCCCTTTTTTCCACAAGCATGACATTTTTCATTTAAGAAACGACAGTTCCGTGACAGAAGTTCACCGCCACACCTGTAACAGGAAACCTGACCAGACTTCCCTTGTTGTTTATGCTCCATCACCACTTTATGCACTGGCAGTGGGGTAGCACTCCTGCTCCCAACCCCCTCGATTGTTCTTGGTTGTAAATCACGAATGTCTTTATTCGCTGTCTCGATGGCCTGTGCCAGCTTTAAGGCCTTTTCAAACGACAACTCAGGCTCCGCTAACAATCTTCGTTGTATGCGGTCATCTGCAATGCCACATACGAGCCTATCACGTAGCATTTCTGTCAGTCTGTCACCATAATTACAGTGTTGCGTCAGCTCTCTCAGCACTGCAACATACTCCGTTACCGTTTCATTAGCCACTCTTGTCCTTGAATTAAACTTGAACCTTTGGACTATTTCACTCGGCTTCGGGTTATAATGTGACTGAAGCAAGCTCGTCAACTCCGTGAACGATTTATTCCCCGGCTTATCAGGACTCAATAAGTTCCTCATCAGACTGTACGTCTTGCTGCCCACAGAGCTCAACAATATGGCTCGCTTCCGGCCAGCGTCCGTTATCTGGTTTGCTTCAAAAAAGTGTTCCAACACTTCACAATACTCCTCCCAGGTCTGTGTCTGACAGTCGTATGCAACCAGCGACCCTAACATGGAAACAGCCATAACTCCGGCAGCCACAGTCTCTTCGTCGTCCGACATTAACTGCACCCCGCCGTCTTGAGAAAAAAAAACTCACCCGCCGTCGTCACTCTCAGCGGACTCTGAGTTCTCCCGTTTCCTCGTCGCCAATATGTAATATCCTTGAAAATAAGGAGACCAAACGGTTCTTGAAATGTAGGGATTTTTATATAAGAAAACCAGGTGCAACTAACATGCTACATGTTCACATCTTACACATAGAAGCGTACACCGGAACCTCCTGGGTGAACCGAGAATACCAGAACCAAAACTAACCTGTTGTCAGCCCACAGCACCCCTACAGGTCACTAACAACATTACCTGCCCTATACTACACTAATAAACACATTCACTTTCATTTTTCAATTTATAATGACAAACAGATGGTTGTACACATCATGTCTAAGGGCCTGGAGGTCTACAAAGATGCAACTCATCAGCTCAGCGTCACTGGAAGGCTTACCTAAGGGAACTCCTCATAAATGGATGGACTTGTACTTCTAAACTGCAGAAGCAGTAATTAGTAAATCGATACCATCATTTGGGTGGCATTCTGTTAAGAACATGTATAGGCAGGAAGGAAAGAAAATAAAGAGGACTGACAAAGGTTCGATACCTACACTGGTGAAAGAAGAATGAGGAAAGATATTATGGGACTCTTTAATAGCCTTATTTATATACAACATGACAGCCGTTTCACCACAATAGTGCTCTTCTCTCTGATCATAAAATTAACTGATGGTCTTGCTCATGAATAACAATGAATTGTGATAAATAATGTCACAATTAAAGCTGAGGCATAATTTGTCATGCATTGTTTTAGAAAATAAAATTATATATATATATATATATATATATATATATATATATATATATATATATACAACTAAATAAATATATAATGCATTACTAGAGCTCTGTTATAATTAAAGTAGTTGATGAGGACACAAAATAAATGTCAACATAAGCAAGCAAGGAATATCATAAACAAAATAAAACTACTCTGTTATACTGCATTGACATTTTGTTAATTGAAATTAGTCCATGCAGTGTCAAGTTAGAAGATTTCTTTTCTTGGAACTGACCTATTACAATTTTTTTTGTCAGAATTTATTATGAAAGAAAAAAGAAATGCCAGTGTTTTTGAAAAACTGTTACTACCATTTATGTCTCCCCGTAAACAAATATCTGACAAAAAGCATGCATTGTTTTAACTCTGGTTCACATATCTTTCAGTGCCTTTGGTTTTAAAAACACATAATAATGGCAATTGGTTTTCTGTACTTCTGTTAGGAAGAACATTGGATTTTTAACTGCACTGGCAAGTGCTCAATTTCACTGTGAGCTGCTGAAAATTATAACACATATTCATCACCTTCTCCTGGCTGATTTCCCTTTGTTCTTGGCTTATAGCCTGAGGCTTTTCTTTATATATTTTTACACACACTGCATAGGAAATTAAATATAGTTTCTTGTCTCCCATCTGTCCACCATCAATTGTGACATTCATTTTAATGATTTCTGTCAGGCTGTCAGTTTTATCCTTTTATCTGGAGTGTTTACATATTAGCTGTTGATACCAGGAACAAATGGATGGCTTAATTACATAAAGGAGTACTTAAAAAGAATTATATTCCTGCCTAGTTTTCAACTCTCTCTTTCTGATTTGTTTATTTTACTTGGATATACTTAACTCTGGCTTCAAAAATTGATAATGCTTGTAATTTAATTATAAGGGTGCTTTAATTTAAAAAGACAGTGGCAAGTCTCCCCACTTACAGAAACTTACTATCTATGATTTGTCAGTAATATTTCATAGGTTCTGGCTCAACCATGTGGTGTAAAGGGATGAAGCTCTGACTATGCTGACTATGACCTAGGTGATCTGTATTCAAACAGCAGCATGAGCACTGGGAGTGGCCAGACATGGGAATATGGGTTTAAGCAGATTATGTCATCTCATTCTTCCTGGGTGGATAGAGGTGGCTAGGCCTGTGATGATTGGGTGATCACCTATGGAAGAGGCCAGACAGGCTGACTCGATTGGTGCAGGGCATGCATCTTTGAGTTAGGGAATGAAGTATGTAAACTGTCTACTAGGATGGTTTAGGTGTGACAGGGTGATAACTGCTAAGGATTACTATCTTGTCTGCTTCCTAATGCCTTAGTCTTGCATTCCAAGGGAATGAATGAGCTAATAAGACTACCTAAATAGGAGAAAATGGGCTGTAGGCCACTCACTGCAACTCTGTTGAAAGACAAGTCTTTAGAATGCCTTGCTTTCTATAATTTTCAGTGTAGTGCCAAAGAAATAGTTCTATGTCTTGAGTTGAAATGTATTTGAGTCTACATTGTACCATACAAATGACAGATTTTCAAACAAACACACATCTGTACCATTTCTCTGAAGTAATACCAGTCAAAATAATTTCTTGCTTGAATACTGTCTGATGTAGCTGAGTTGTTTCCTACTTCTGAGGTAATATGGCATTTTGCTGATGTACAAAAGGAATAATAGGATCATAGCGCTGAGGATCAGAAAGGTAAATTAACTAATTTTTGGTATGTGAACAACTAAGATAAAGTTCATGTTGTAAAATATATCACAGTGCCTTTTAAGTATGTAGTGCACAGCATAAGTCAAAATAATTACAAAGCAAGTCAGATATATTTATTTTATTTTATTTTATTTATTGATTTGTTTCCTTGCTTGCTTGCCTGTTCAAATTTGACTGGGATAGACGCTGACCACAATGGATCTATTTCAGGTTCCATTTGCAGATAAAGTGAGGATAACAAAAGCAGATTTGTAAACAGTTCAATACTGAACAAATAAACACTATGTATTGACAGTAAGAAGATATACAACAGCTGGTATACACATTAGGTGTGCATTTTGTGCAATACAGTAAATAAGAAAAGCTGTGAAATAAAATAGTTCTGTGGGATGGCAAAGCATACTAAGAGGAGGGAGAATGGAGAAAAGGGGTATAAATTAAGGATGAGAGAGCTAAGATGGCAAACATGTAACAACTCTCAAGTACAGTAAGACATATACATAGAGGGTGGATGAGAATATCTCCTGGATATTAGGTGATGTAGCCTGACAGAATGTTAATTGCAGTTGGCCTATTCAAAAATGTTTTTAGTTGGATTTGAAATTTGGAGCAAGAGGTCAAGATTTCAAGATGGAAAGGCGATACTTCAAGAGTTTGAAGCCTAGAATAGAAAAGCTGTAGTTTATGCGCTGTAGTTTAGTTTTGCTGTCTTGGTGAAGCCATTATGTGTCTTTGAGAGCAATTTGCATAGGTCAACTTACTGTAAAATTAGTTGTAAATGATTGTTTGAGACTTTTACCAATGTTTGGCAGGATGTGCATTTCAATGTCCACTTTGAAGGACAAGATATAAAATGTAATATGAAATGTGCTAAAGTACTAAAGTCTGATTGACCTTGTGCTAAAGCTGTGCTGCTAACAGCTAGGGTGTGAATTTTCAGCAACATAGTGCATGATTTTATGCAACTGTATCGGCTACTGGTAAAATGGCATGCAGAATAGTATACATAGCATATCCTAGCCTGTGAACAGTCAATAATGTCTGAGGACAATGTACACAAAGTCCTAAAAACTGTTATGAGCTCTACAGTGGGATCTGCTATTCATGCAGTGAATGGGCAGCAGACTGACTGTCATAACAGCAGTAATTTCACACAGAGTGCTATAGATACACTTAGCGATATGTGCAAAAATGATTACTGTTATTGGCAGTGAATTCAAGTATGTACAGTTGTGATATGTCTACTATGGATGCATATACAGAAAGCAAAGACTTCTCAGAGCTCAGGTGCTACTTTTATAGGATAATCGTTACTTTCTCAGTACTACTCCCAGTGGTACCTTTGGTAGTCCACATAGCCTGATTCCATAGCAACAGTCACAGACCACTGTAAGATACAGTTATCTGCATATGTCTGACACATTATTTCTTAATTTATTTATTTTTTGTTTACCAGGTTTGTCTGACTGGTTTAAACAAAAACTCATTTTTAATAGATAAACAGTGGGAAAATGCAATAGAGTTGCAGACCTTGAGCATAAACTCTGTCTGTAGGACATCTCCTGTGGTCCCCTTTAGGTACAGTCCAAACGCATTATATATCCTATCTATGAATCATGGCTCAGTTTGGACTATATACAAGAAAAACAGTGCTACTGCGATGTATGGGAAGACATACTGTGTTTATAATTATGATGGCTTATCTTACTAGGTTTGTAACTTGATTTAATGTGCTGAAATAGACTGTTATAATTACCAAGTTATTCCTACTACTAGGATTATGAGTACAGTGATATTTTTAATAAACATAACAGCTAAATTGTAGTATGCTCTATCTACCCAGTTATTGCCTGTCTCTGTGATGTTTTAATAAAATACTTTTGCCATTCTTGTTTATTAAATTTATTACATGATAATCTGTAATTACCCTCTAAAATAGCAAATATTCACCGCAGTTTGCTCTTTTGCAGTACAAGAATGTCTGCATTACTGTTAGGCCAAATATAATTTATTTTCATTCATTTGTTTAGTAAATGGATACGTTAGCTGATTCTTCATGTATCCTTTTCAACCACAACTGACACCAAAAGAATGAGAGTAGTAGGATATATATATATATATATATATATATATATATATATATATATATATATATATATATATATATATATATATGTACATCCACACAGGAGATGCTAATGGTTGACAAGAACCCTATTCAGATCATAGTTAGCTACAGGCCCCCAGCGGTGACTCAGGATGTCCATGCTGCCTATCTGGACCTCCTCGGATCTATTAAAATTCAGCCCTATACCCTGATCTCCAGACATTTTACCTGCCCAACCACTGACTGGAAGGACTACTCGAGCCAGAACAGAAATGCTCAAAGATTCCTTGATTTCGTCAATGCCAATGCCTTGGACCAGCTGGTTGACATTCCCACAAACAGTGACAACATCTTGAACTTGGTACTAACCAACATAAGAAACCACTGCAGCATCCCCACAGTGCCATCATCCCAAGTAAAATCAGACCACAAAGCGGTCACCTTCGAAGTCACCATGTCCTCTACCCCCCCCCCCCCCAGCTAGGGTTAAACAAAAAAAACTTCTCAAAAGCTGATTACAATGTCCTGAGGGAAGGTATAAACAGCGTCACAGCCCCCTCCCCAACAGTAGGAACTAGCACTAATGTTGAAACCTACACCAAAGTACTATACAGCCATTTATAATAATGCATGGATTCAGCAATAGCTGACAGAACAAAATCCTCCTCCTCAAGGAAGAGTAAATCTGTCTGGTGGACATTGGCTAGAAATAAACTTTACAACAAAAGGAGAAAATTGCTGCCCAGGACCAAGAAGGAACAGGTGCCAAATTGGAAGCAATCTCTCTTTGGCTTAAACAGGCAAATGAGAGTATTAGTGAAGTCCTCCAAAGCTAACTTTGAGTCCAAATTAGCCACATCCACTAAAGATAATCATAAGACCTTCTTCGCATATGTCTGTAATCTAAGGGGAAACACCCAAATCTGCTCAGAACTGATGGTCAAGGATACCATGTACACAAATCCTGTGGATATAGCCAACCTACTGGCAGACATGTTCAGTGAAAACTTCACCCCTCTGTTCCCCATCAGTAATCCAGGATATCCCCAGCACCTGGCCCCCACCCCTTATCTCAGGGAGCAAGTCATTACTGCCCACTTAAGGCTAAAAATACAGCTTTCATGGGACCCGATAACATCCCAGGGTGCATCCTGCATCAATTCAGGCAGAAACTCACAGAACCTTTATGTACCCTATTCAGCCTAAGTCTGAGTACTGGTTTTGTCTCAAATGAGTGAAGGATGGCTTCCATCATCCCTCTGCACAATGGTGGAGCATCCACCAATCCAGGCAATTATAGACCCATCAGCCTAACTAGCCTGATTTGCAAGGCCATACAATGCATTATGATGGGTTACATTAACAAAGAGATCGGCAACCTCCAAATGCTTCATCCCACACAGTTTGGTTTTGTCAAGGGGAGATCATGCCTGTTAAATTTGGTAGACCTCTTTGAGTCAGTCACCAAAGCCATGGATGAGGGGAAGACGGTGCATGCAGCCTACCTCGACCTGGCTAAGGCCTTTGACACTATTCCCCACTCGGGCATAATAGATAAATTATCTCAGCTTGGCCTAAATCCATATGTGATCAGATGGGTAGCTAACTGACTCACTGATAGAACTCACTCAGTCAAAATAGGGAAGCTACCTCAAGTAGTAGACCCGTAATGAATGGTATACCTCAGGGATCAGTCTTGGGGCCCCTGCAGTTTGGGATATACTTCTCTGAGGTGCAAGTCAAAACCAGAAGTCTATGGATGACCAAGTTTGCAGATGACTGCAAGCTGGGCACTGTTATCAACTCCCCTAGTGATGTAGACATACTACAAGAGGGTCTCACCCAAACAAATGACTGATGCCAGAAACATGACCTCAAACTAAATGCCAACAAATGCATCATCATCATCCCCTTTGGGGAGAGTGATGTCACCACAAATTATCACATTAATAACAATGTCTTAAGCATGCAAGCAGTTGTGAGGGACCTGGGGACCCAAGTTGACAGCAATCTAACTTTTGACCATCATGTTGTCTCCATTGTACAGAGAGCTTTCAACATAGCTCACCTCATTAGTAAGGTTATTTCTTCCAGGAAGAAAGAAGTCATAACTTCCCTGTATTCCTCCCTTATCAGGCCCATCATCGAGTGTAACGCCCCTTTTGGCATATACCTTATGAAGTCCATGCAGCAGCTGGAGAGACCACAGAGGCTCCTGAGCAGGAGAATCCAGGGCTTCAAAAATGTATCCTACACGAATAGGCTAAAAGCCCTGTTCCTCTACTCCATCTCATACAGACTCCTCAGAGGTGATCTATGTCTGATATACAGAGCAATCTCTGACCTCACCTTGATGAAATTGCTGCATATCCACAAGCCAAACTCCACTCACATGACTCACATGCAAAACTTCAACTTGGTCTGTAACATTAATAGGACTTGCTGGCGGGACAGATTTGTCTCCCAAAGACTCTCCCATCTGTAGAATAGACTACTGCTCCATGTCAAGCAGAGTACTTCATTATCCTTCTTTAAGAGAAACCTGGATGTCTGGGTGGGAAAAAGAAAATACACCCCTGGGATTCCACCTGTGTCCATGCTGGACAGGGGCATTGGGTGCTGACTTGTAGAAACATGGGCTAATTTATTTTATAGCATTTCTAAAAAATGCTCCCTCTAGAAGATGCTGTAATCAATTTTAATAACATCTTTCTTGATATTCTAAATAGTCTTAGCCCCATTTGCACCAAAAGAATAAAACATAACCATGCTCTCTGTCTAGCAAAACACACCAAATAATTACTTGTCTCCCGAGACCAAGCCTGGAAAGAAGGGCACAGAAATAGAACCCCACAAAATGAACTTACCTAGAAACAACTTCATAATACTTCTAAAAAGCTAGTAATTAATGAAAAAAAAATACTTCTCAACACAGTTAGCCATCTTAAAAAAACAACTCCCAAAAATTCTGTAAATCTGTTTCCTCGCTTCTTAATCCTGGAACCTAGCATAATCCTGCACCATCACCTGATAAAGACCCACTAGAAATTGCCCAAATGTTTAACTCTCACTTTATTGAAACTATTCAAAAACTTATCAAACAATCCGCCCAAATAACAAATAATAATTAAAATAGTATGGAATCTACTTCTAATACCACACAGCATGACCTGAGGTCCTATTCCTCCCCTTCCACTGAAAACACTATTAATTTGCTACCAGTTCCAACTCTCACTTTACAACCAGTACCCACCTCCCTTGTGCTTAAACAACTAACTAAACTGAAATCATGCTCCCCATCCGCTGATAACCCTCCATCAGAATAATTAAAACTAGCTGCCGACAATCCCATCAGCGTACTTTTTAATTGATCTATTTCTGAATCCTACATTCCTCAACTCTTGAAAAAAATCCATTATAATTCCTCAGCAGAAATGTGGTAACACCAAAGATCTTTCTAACTTCCAACCCATCTCTTTACTGTCACCTTTATCCAAAATCCTAGAAAATGCATACATATGCAACTACTTAAGCGCCTCATTGACAATAACCTCCTTTCTCCAACTCAGCCTGGGCCCACAGCACCACTACAGCCTTACTCTCATTTAACAATACTGTGTACAAAGCTCTGGATGCTGGTCTATCAACTTCAGGCATTCCGATTAATATATCCAAAGCTTGTGACACAGTATCACATCCTAAACTATTACAACATCTCAAAACTCTAAATTGCTCCCAGCATACTATAAACTGGTTTTCAAGTTACCTAAACAATAGAAAACAATCTGTCAGATGGCAAAACATGCATACCAAATATCTTGTCAATAATACAGGAGTCCTCCTGAGGTCTATTCTTGGTCCTCTTCTCTTCAATGTGTTCATTATTAATCTTCATACAGTATCTCAACAGACTACACTCATCCAGTACTCTGATGATTCCACTATTATCTCCTCTTCCAACAACTTTTCTGACCTCCTAAAAATAACTCAAAAGTCCTTCTCATTTGTTGAAGCTTAGCTAAACAATACATAACTTCTGCTTAATCTCAAAAATATAAATTTATACTATTCACTGCTAAAACACCAACTTGACTTTAAGATCTTTTCACTAAACAATACAGAAATTGAAGTAGTAAAGACAGCAAAATTACTAGGCATACAAATTGATGATAAACTTTCCTTTGAGAACCACATTCTTAACACAATAAAAAAACACTTTAAACTCGGTGAACTCTATCGGCATAAACTATATATGGATAGACCCACCAGGATAAAACTGGCAAACACTCTGCTGCTTCCTTCCCTCCTCTATGGTAGCCCCATCTTCCCAAACCTTCACACTTCATCCCTAAAGAAATTACAATCTTGCTATTATAAAATAGCATTGCCACTGCATTGCCTAATCACATACACCACTGCCGGAAATGAACTGGCTTGAATTCCCCCATTACCTAACATATACCCTACTAACTCTTGCCCACAAACTGATCAATAACCTAGACAAATGTCCTTCTCTTCAGAATACTCTGGAACCATACACCCCTCCCAGAAATCTTCACCTAAGTAATAAACAACTCATAAACATAATTAAACCCAACAAACTTGCTGGACAAAGCCTTTGTTCATACTGTGATGCCAACCTATGGAATGCACTATCTTCCTCAATCTCTCAATTGGACTCTATAAAACCATTTAAATATGCACTAAAGAACCACTATCTTAACTACTATACCTGCCCATGCACACATACAGCAAAGCCTCCATGATTAAAGATAATCATCCTATCTACTTTTACTAATTTTACTATAAACCTACATCTTCTTTCTTCCTAAAATGTTCTTTACTAGCCCTTGCAAAAGCAACTTCAATCACTTAAAGTCTATTTACATGACTTAACTTCTACTACTTATTCATGAACTGCCTACTGCCAGATCATACAATTTTTCCGTCTTGAACTTGCCTACTTTTTACATTGTTTATACAATTTTTGTATGTTTTTAAGACCAATATTTTTTATTATGTCTAACTGTAATGTTTGTCTGCACAAAAGTGTAATGTCAGTCTATCAAAATTGAAAGCTATATTCTATCTGCTATACAATTTGTAACAATGATGTTAATATTTTGTATGTTTCCTGGAGCTTTTCACCCGTGCCTCCACTGAAAATGGGTTTCTGACCCAGTGGACTTTTCCAGTTAACAAATGTCAATAAGCAAACAAACAAACAAATAAACAAATAAATACATAAAAAAATAAATAAATAAATTATTGGCTAGGCTTATAAGGGCCTCAGGGCCAGTAGCCTAATAACTTGCTATGATCCTATGATCCTATCCATCCATCCTCAACCCTTTTTCTCATTTTTTGTATATGGCACATGGGGTCGGGGTGTCACTTCAACAGTGACCATCATCTGGAGCCCCTATGATGCTATGATCCTATAAATATATATATATATATATATATATATATATATATATATATATATATATATATATATATATATATAAACATATATATATGTATGTGTGTATGTGTGTGTGTGTGTGTGTGTGTGTGTGTGTGTGTGTGTGTGTGTGTGTGTGTGTGTGTGTGTGTGTGAATGTGTGTGTATACAGATATTGATGCAGGTTTTTCTTGGTATATATATATATATATATATATATATATAAAATATATACATACATACATGTATATATATATATATATATATATATATATATATATATATATATATATATATATATATATATATATATATATATATATATGGGTCCACTAGTTTTCATCGAATACCACGTATTCGAAAAAGAGCAGTAGACCATTCAGTTGCATGAAAGTACACCGCAAGCTCAGCTTCTACAAACGGATTGCACCACAGTGGAGGACAGCAGGAAAACATGTTATGTCCTCCACTGTGGTGCGGTAGTTACGGACCTTAGGGTTAGGGTGCGGGTCATGGTAAGGGGATAGCTAGTAGGGCTATCCCCTTACCATGACCCGTGCCCTAACCCTAAGGTCCGTGCCTATCGCACCACAGTGGAGGATAGCCTGTCCTCCACTGTGGTGCGGTAGTCACGGACCTTAGGGTTAGGGTGCGGGTCATGGTAAGGGGATAGCTAGTAGGGCTATCCCCTTACCATGACCCGTGCCCTAACCCTAAGGTCCATGACTACCACACCACAGTGGAGGATAGCCTGTCCTCCACTGTGGTGCAGTAGTCATAGACCTTAGCGTTAGGGTGTGGGTCATGGTAAGGGGATAGCCCTACTAGCTATCCCCTTACCATGACCTGTTATCTAACCCTAATGTCTGTAACTGCTGCACTAAAGTTGGTAGTAGCCCGTTCACTGAAGCGGGTTTCGCGAAAGTGCACTTTCGCGTAACCCAGGGTCTACTGTGTGAGTTCAAAGAAGTGTATTTTCGAACTTATACAGTAGACCCATACATATATATATATATATATATATATATATATATATATATATGCATGTCTATACAGATATATGTGTTGGTATATGAACTTATATATTTATATAGCTATATCTACTTTCAAATCCCACAGCAGCTGTTTGTGTCCCTTGGTGTGTAATCATCCTCCTGTAAGGTTTTGCATTCAAGTAATCCAAACCACCCATCAGGTCAAGCAGGTCTCTGCTCCCCCATATCAAGCAGTGGAAATTTCAAACTTCTCTCTTGAGCACTGGACACCCACAAACACTTGTCCTGCAAGTAAAGACTAAACACTAATTAATCCAAACCACCCATCAGGTCAAGCAGGTTTCTGTCCTCCCATATCAAGCAGTGGAAATTTCAAACTTCTCTCTTGAACACTGGACTTCCACAAACACTTGTCCTGCAACTAAAGGGACTAAACAATAATTAATTCAAACCACCCATCAGGTCAAGCAGGTCTCTGCCCCCCATATCAAGCAGTGGAAATTTCAAACTTCTCTCTTGACCACTGGACTCCCACAGACACTTGTCCTGCAACTAAAGAGACTAAACAATAATTAATTCAAACCACTCATCAGGTCAAGCAGGTCTCTGCCCCCCCCCCCCCATATCAAGCAATGGAAATTTCAAACTTCTCTCTTGAGCACTGGACAGCCACAAACACTTGTCCTGCAACTAAAGAGACTAAACACCAATTAATCCAAACCACCCATCAGATCAAGCAGGTCTCTGCCCCCCCACCCTCCCCATACCAAGCAGTGGAAATTTCAAGCTTCTCTCTTGAGCACTGGACACATGCAAACACTTGTCCTACAACTAAAGAGACTAAACACTAATTAATCCAAACCACCCATCAGGTCAAGCAGGTCTCTGCCCCCTCATATCAAGCAGTAGAAATTTCAAACTTCTCTCTTGAGAACTGGACACCCACAAACACTTGTCCTGCAATTAAAGAGACAGTCTGCAGAGTTCATTTAACCATTGGCTAGCCTTCTCCTTCCTTGTAGTCTTTATCCCTCCCTTCTCCAGCTCTTGTTCTGTATTGGATAGCCTGAGGTAATTTAAACCCAGGGTGCCATTTTTATTTTGTAAGTTTTTGCATTCAAGGTATGCTGTATATTGTGGTTTAATACATAATTATTTAGTACAACAGCTTATACTATCTGTTTCTGTTATTTTTTAACACTGCAGGGTGCCTTTAGATAATTCTGCTTAATGAACTGCTGTCACATATGCACCTAGATATGCTCTGTTTTCCTTGTTTACTGTTACAGCGCCAGAAGGGCTATTTCACATGTTGCATTTAACTGCTCTGTTTAACTGCACTGACTAGTGTTTAAATATGTTGAAAGTGTATCTTGCTTAATTTAGTGGAGAACTGCTTTATATATTATTTACATTTTATTTTTGTATATTGCCATAAGAACAGATTTTATGTTATCAGTTGCTGAAGCACGAATAACCATTACCTGATGTTTTTGTTATTGACTATTGCTAAACCACTCCAATCTGACTGGTCACACAGTATGTGCTGCCTTAACCTAATGCTCTCTTACTAGCCCAACCCACTCATCCTACCTCCCCCCACCCTCTAATCCAATTACATCTCACACTGATTCCCACTCCCTTCTGGCTAAGCTTACATATGCTCTCAAGCAGATAGCCTAGTACTTACCTATGAACCCATGAACACATTCCCAGACAACACACCTCCACCCTCACACACAACCAACCAGGAATCCTAGTTGAACTACTCACTCAAAGTAGTATCATGTTACCCACACTCACATCCCTGTCACTAGCTCTACTATTGCTAACCTTCTTAACTTCCTTACAAACAGACCCGCTGCACAACTACTCCTATCACACTACCCACACTAGCCCACCCTCTCAAACCCACTCACACTTCTACATCTGCTCCACAATCATAAATCTTACAGCTACATATTACTCACTAACAAAAATTACACCATCTCACCACACTAACGAAAACACACACAGACCAAGCTCACAAACAATATTAAAAAGCACGTACTGACACTCCTACAAACTCTGCTAACCTCTGGTGACATTCATCCAAATCCAGGTCCCCTCTCAGCCAGACAAACATCTGACCTGCTGATCCTAAATCTCAACATAAGAAGTATTACCAACAAGCTAACAGACCTACATGCATTCATAGCCCACTACAACCCAGATGTACTCGCCAATACAGAGACCTGGCTTAAACCCAGTATCCAAGATGAAGACTTTCTCTCCCCAGGGTATAATACACTTAGATCTGATCGAACAAACAGGAAAGGAGGAGGAGTAGCCATTCTCTTTAAAAACACCCTTAACCTCCAGCTCCTGCACACGACACCACCCACTTTTCAAAATGCTGTAGTTCTATTTTCTGTCCTATCCATAAGAAACACCAAGAAGATCAATATAATATGCTTCTACATACATCCAGGCAGCAATTCACTCATAATAGAAGACATCCTACACTGGGCAAAGGACAATCTACCTCAGGAAACAATCCTACTAAGAGACCTTAACACTGACTGGGCAGCCTGCTACTCCAGCAGCCCCTCTACACATATCAATCTATATGGGTTATCTCAACTAATTGAAGAACCAACTAGAATAGATAAGAAAACAAAGAAAAAAAGAATCCATACTGGACTGGACACTAACCAACTATCCCAAACAAAACTATACAGTAGGCTGTCTCCCAGATGACCTAAGTGATCATCTCCCCACCTTCCTACTCCACAAACACTCCAATCACCCCAAACCACTAGTCTACAAACTCATACGAGATGACCGTAACCTTACCACACAATACCTAAATACTGTCCTAAGCAGCTGCAACTGGGAACCACTACAGACACTTGGGTTAGACCAGGCAGTAGACTACTTCAATACTACCTTCTCTAACATCCTTAACGGTCTAGCTCCCAGCAGGAAGATCAGAGTTAAAGCCAGCTATGCACCCTGGCTAAGTAGGGATACCAGAGCCTGGAAAATCTGGAAAACTGACAAAACCCCTAGCTCCAGGCAATACTATCAACAGCTTAGAAACAAGGCCAAGGCTGAATCCAAAATAAACAAAACTATTTTCATAGCGCCCAAAGGAAATATTCAAATAATCCACACAAATTCTGGCACCCCATTAACTCCCTACTAAAGCCAGGCAAAACCACTACTCCAGCACCCAGCTCTACTAACAATACCCTAGACATAGTTTCTCAATTTAATAACCATTTTACTAAATCCATCTTAACCGTGTCCAGTCAAATAACCAAAAACAGACTACCTCAATCACAACCCAACCTATCCCACATCACTCCCACTTTCAGCCTACCACCATTGCCCACCTCAACTATCAAAAAACTCCTCCTAAAACTTAAGCCAACCACACTGGCAGCTGATAACATACCTGCTGCATATCTAAAAATGGCTAGTGACTCCCTATCATATCTTGTCTCCACCCTAATCAACTGCTCCATACTAGAATCCTACATACCCAAACTCTGGAAAGTATCTCACATCATTCCTCTCCATAAAGGAGGTGACTCCTACAAATTCTCCAACTACCGACTTATTGCCATCCTTTGCCCCTATCCAAAATTCTTGAGAAATGCATCCACTTGCAAATTATGACATTTCTTAATGCACACAATGTACTATATACCACACAACATGGTTTCCGTCCACATTACAGCACTACCACAACCCTTCTATCCTTCACTAATCATATAAACCTTCACAGGAATGATAACAAGTATGTATCAGCCATTTTCCCTAGACCTATCCAAAGCATTTGATATGGTCTCCCACTCCATTCTATTAGACTCACTAACATCATTATCCTTCACCTCCTCTACTATAGCCTGGTTCAGAAGCTACCTATCTGACAGGCAAAAATCAGTCCAGTGGAAAGGAACTCTGTCTACACAACTTCCAACCACCATAGGAGTCCCACAGGGCTCTATACTGGGCCCGCTATTGTTCTGTATTTTCACAAATAACTTCAATAGCTCTACACAACATGCCACACTCATACAATATGCGGATGATTCAACCCTGATCTGCTCCGCCTCATCTCCCACCACCCTACATACACTCACTCAAGATACCTTTAACTCAGTAGAGAAATGGATATCAGGTATCCAACTAATTCTAAATCCTAATAAGACAAAACTGCTACTATTTACCCCTAATAAATAAAAAAAAACTCTCCTTTACCATAACATCTAAGGACGGCACCACCATCTCCCCTGATAATCATACCAAACTTCTGGGCATTGAAATAGACAACAATCTCCACTTTGATGTTCACATCTCATATACCATAAAACTAGTCCACAAAAAGCTAGGCTCCCTATACAGTCATAAGTCCTTTCTTTCACAGAAAGCAAGAGTCACTCTTGCTCAAAGCCACCTCCTCTCAACTCTATTATATGCAGCACCAATCTTTACCCACATCAGACAATGTGACCTAGACAAACTAGAATCAAGCTACAATAAAATAGTCAAGTTTGCTACTAACTCAACCTATAGAACCCATCACTGTACTGCACCAAAGAACTAAAATGGCTTGAGCTATCACAGCTACTTAACTATCACCAGCTGGGCACAGCCTACAATATTCTCAAATATCCTGAAACAAAACCCTCATTATCCAACCTAGTTAATGTCTACACTGCAAACCAGCACCTAAGATCTAGTGAAAAATCTCTCCTCTCCATCACCAAGGCTAACAATAATGCAGGGAAAGGGCTCTACTCCCACATTGTTGCCAGAAATTGGAACTCTCTTCCCCTATCCATGTCCACTGCCCCCTCCACATCCATATTCAAAAATTCCCTCAAATCCCATCTTCTTAGTACCTGGTTATGCCCTTGTATCACATAACCCTACCCACACTGCTACTAACTGTCCAAACTCCTCTCTGATCATATGCTGGATCTCTGATCCCCTGTAGGCTTGGTCATCTGAAAGGGTACTTTTAACTGTAGAATCTTACTTGATATATTTTGTTCTCTTACCATTGTATAACTGACATTGTCTTTTTACCTATGTTCTATATCTTCTTTTACCTGGAGTGGTTTATTAATCTCTACTCACTACTAACTCAACCTATAGAACCCATCACTGTACTGCACCAAAGAACTAAAATGGCTTGAGCTATCACAGCTACTTAACTATCACCAGCTGGGCACAGCCTACAATATTCTCAAATATTCTGAAACAAAACCCTCATTATCCAACCTAGTTAATGTCTACACTGCAAACCAGCACCTAAGATCTAGTGAAAAATCTCTCCTCTCCATCACCAAGGCTAACAATAATGCAGGGAAAGGGCTCTACTCTCTGATCACATGCTGGATCTCTGATCCCCTGTAGGCTTGGTCATCTGAAAGGGTACTTTTAACTGTAGAATCTTACTTGATATATTTTGTTCTCTTACCAATGTATAACTGACATTGTCTTTTTACCTATGTTCTATATCTTCTTTTACCATGTCCACTGCCCCCTCCACATCCATATTCAAAAATTCCCTCAAATCCCATCTTCTTAGTACCTGGTTATGCCCTTGTATCACATAACCCTACCCACACTGCTACTAACTGTCCAAACTCCTCTCTGATCACATGCTGGATCTCTGATCCCCTGTAGGCTTGGTCATCTAAAAGGGTACTTTTAACTGTAGAATCTTACTTGATATATTTTGTTCTCTTACCAATGTATAACTGACATTGTCTTTTTACCTATGTTCTATATCTCCTTTTACCTGGAGTGGTTTATTAATTTCTTGTTATATAACTATGCTCAGCATACATTATGTAACCTGTTTTGTGTATTATGCTGGATGTACTATATTTGCATTACTTGATGCCGGAGCTTTTCGCCCCAGGCCTCTTCTGAAAATGGATCTGGTCCAGTCAGAATTTCCCGGTTAACAAATGTTAAATAAATAAATAAATTATATATATATATATATATATATATATATATATATATATATATATATATATATATGGTTTACCTTTACATGTGTGTAAAGCACATGTTTAAAAGCTGGAAGGTCGAAAGTAAGTTTTCAAGATTGCAAAATCTTGAAAAAAATGCTTTGAATGTGCAATGAGTGAATGGCACTATGCATTTGCTCATTGCAGATTCGGCATTTTGGGTGTGGATTGTACTATAGTGGGGAATCGGGAAATGGTCCCTTTCCCAACTGTAGTGCGAACGCAGAGTTAGAATATTAAAGTGGGAGGTGGGGGGGGGGTGCAGGGGGCTTGCCCCCTGCATTACAATATGTATTCAAACTTGTAGTTTGAAAATCAGCAAATCTGCTTTTTGATTTGCTAATTTTCGAGATACGGTGACGTTCACAGTTTCACTTTCGTGCTTTTGGTTCACCCAACTGCGTGATCGCAGAATTGATTCTCGCCTTTTCAAAGGTAAACCATATATATATATATATATATATATATATATATATATATATATATATATATATATATATATATACATACACAGGTCTACTTTGATTCACTGAAAACTCATTTCACTGAATTTCAAAACACTCACACAAAATTGCTAAAACTTCAAATCACTGCAAACTCATTTCACTGAATCACATTTCACTGAATGTAAGTACTGTTGGGCAAATAAAATGTATATGCCCTTTTTCCCACTGTAGTGCGATTCTGGAGTTAGTATATATAGTTAGGGGTGTGTGGGAGGCACAGCCTCCACATTAGGGGGTGTTGGGGGGCATAGACCCCCAACTACTTTTGTTTTATATTGTTGGCTACACCACTCACACCCCCAGTGTGGTGGGCTGTGCCTACCACACACCCACCTAACTATATATACTAACTCCAGGATCACACTACAGTGGGGAAAAGGGCATATACATTTTATTTGCCCAACAGTACTTACATTCAGTGAAATGTGATTCAGAGAAATGAGTTTTCACAGTGATTTGATCTTTCAGCGATTTGGTGTGAGTGTTTTGAAATTCAGTGAAATGAGTTTTCAGTGATTCAAAGTAGACCCATATATATATATATATATATATATATATGGATCTACCTTTTCTTAACAAAAGTTCATGTTTTGAAAAGGAAAAGTACAAACCCATTTAAGAGAAAGTGCACTTAAATGAAAGTGCACTTTCGTGACTACCAGTTCACTGAACCAGTAATATTAACAAAAGAAAACCCACTGTAGCACAAAAGCACGCTACAGTGGTGATAAGGGAATATATGTTTCCCCACTGTAGTGTGATCTCAGAGTTAGTGTATATATATACATATATATATATATATATATATATATATATATATATATATATATAAAGTAGTTAGGGTGTGGGGGTGCAGGGGGGCTTGCCCCCCTGCAGAAATAACTTTGTAGTGTTTTTTTGTTGTTGATATTACTGGTTAAGTGCACTTTCACGTAAATGGGGTCGTACTGTTTCTTTTCGAAAGCATGAGCTTTCGATAAGAAAATGTAGACGTATATATATATATATATATATAAAGAGAGAGAGAGATATAGATAGATATATACATATATCTATAGAACCTTCAAAAATAATCAGCACTCAAAACAATAGTTTCAGGTTATTTTATCACCATAAGCCCATGAACATAACATAGCAGCACTAATAACATTTATAGTATCCTTGTAACATTTGTAGCAACTTGATCACAAACTGGTTTCACCCATTAGTCATCAGTGTGATCCAGCCCATCTCCCAAAAAAAAAAATATATATATATATATATATAGAGAGAGAGAGAGAGAGAGAGAGAGAGATACTCTTAAAGGGTCATTACATATTATAAATTAAGGCATGCATTCTTTAATTCACTAGTAGCATTATTAACCCTGCAAACAAATTTCTTCAAATCAAATTCCAATCTATCAAATACAAATATAAATACATACTCCTATATAAATTTAAAAATACACAAATGCATTCATAGCTGTTAGACGCCTAGTGGCTAAAAACCTTAATTACATTTATATTTAAATTCATTATTGTTTTGTTGGTCTTTCGGCTTTTCCCGGTTAGGGGTCGCCACAGCGGAACTCCAGTCCGCTAATGATTGGCAGTAGCTTTTCACAGTGCCGAGTTGCCAGCTCGACGCCCAACCTTCAACGAAGGCACACTCATTTACGCATGTCTTTCGGAATGCCACTCGACCCGCAAGGAGGACATGCAGACACCACACAGAAGGTACTCCCTGCACTTCAGCTGAGAATCGAACGGGAGAACCTCTTGCTGTGAGGTAACAACGCTACCTCTGCACCACTGTAGCTTAAGTAACACAAAGTTAGAAATCAAAAATATTTATTAAGTTCAGATTTATAAATAGCACCAAGATTAATAATTCACATTTTTTTCTTTGTTTATCTAAAAGTTCATGTTTCTGTTTCAAGGACAAACCACCACCACCACCAATAGACTCTATGACAGTACGAACAAAATGTGCAGTAACATGTTCCAGCTCATGTTTATACAAAACACTTCTGCACTGCATACACGTTAAATCACTCAAATGAACAAGTTGTTGTTCCAAGGTCTTGAAGTCTGGCCCACATAAAAGGCATCACATAGGCATTCTGCCATATATACATCCCATCCAGAATTATAAGTAATCAATTGTCTAATGCTATATATTTTTGATGTATGAATTGACATAAAACATTTTGATACAACCTTACAATAAACACAGTTGCCACATAAAGTGTAACCATGCATTGTGCTAATCCTTAAACTATGACTGTCTATCTTTCCACTTTTGAAACATGATGTGTTCACCGGCATTCTTACCATGTCGAAAACTATCTACACACATCATCAAGACGTTCCTCAAAAAAATGGATCAGTTTTCAAAAGGTACCAATACTTGTTAACAGCTTCCCTAATTTTAAAATTATTAGTGCTAAACATAGTTCCTAATGTCTGTCCTATCCTTATATATGATACAGTGCCTGAGAGGAAAGAGGGACACACTGGAGTGGACACAATATTATACATGCTTGTCCTACAGGAAGTACTGTAAAAAAATCTGAAGCTAGCAACATCTTTCAAATATATCATCTTGGGAAATCAACCTTAATGAATGTTACACCAGCAAAAGTCAAGCTGCCAATGCCATGCCTTGTAAACTTTAAAAAATTGTGTGAGATCTGGACAATTGCAGAAAATGCTGATATATTGTTTGTTTCCTCAGAGCTCATTACATTTCTTACATATATTAAACCTAGATTTTCCCATATCAGCCTTCCAGGTAGCTCTAGATTAAGTCTAAAAGAACATGTTAACTATTCATTAAAGAAATTCATTTCTGGAAAACAAGCAACATTATTATTTGTTTTATAAACCATAGACAATTTATGCAGTTAAGGAGGAAAAAATAAAAGAAGGGAAGTGAAGCATAGTTGGCAAAGGTGGTTGCAATAGATATACCGTAGTGCTGATTATAAAATTAAACTAACTGGGAATGCTAAACGGATTTGTTATGTAACCTGTGAGGAAAATTTTCTCACATAGTTTTTATTCTCAGCCTCAAAAGATATTAAAATTAGCATCCCCAAATGTGCATCAGCTTCATCAAATTATATGAAAAGTAGCAAAATGAAAGGATATGCAGGTGCTGTGTTTTGCTTTTCTTCTGAATTAATAGAGGATTACATGAACCTTTGCTAATCCTGCTTGCAGTTTTATCACCTTGGTGCATAAATCTTTTCTGGTAATAATCCACAACCTGCCATGCCTGAAAAAAGTACATTACAGTTTTAAATATTAAGTGCTGCGAGGAGAATTATTTTAATTATAGAACTACCTTAACAACAAAACCACTTGCTCTTTGTAATATTTTAACAATTGCAGGAGATTAAGAGGCAGATTCAGAATAAATCACAGTTACTAGTGTATTTGCTGACAAGGATTATTAAAGCTGGGGTTTTGATGCAAAAACTCCTACATGTTTGCTATTCATATGCAGCCTTTGATTCACTGCAAGATATCTGCACTTAATGATGAAATCAGACAAAATGAGTGAGTAGAAATGCAATGCTGAGTCACACTTCTGAGTCAGCACCTGAAGCCAAGAATAGCAGGCTACTCTTGTTATTGTGATCACATTATGATGCGGAAACTGGAATAAAAAATAGCAATAAGTTTATCTAAAGATAGAAGTAGTACTTTATTAGTAAGGTACAATGTGGTCAGAGTAAGCAGCTTTGTTTACATCAGTAGCAAAAATGAAGTCTACATACTCTTTTTTTTAAATAAGTTTCAGTTTCATCACAATACAAAATTTAAATGAATCAGTTAAAATCAGTCAATGTGAGTTATTTATTTTATTTTATTGTTATTTTGCTGTTTGTTAACTAGACTGGTGGGCTGTTCTACTGAACCTTTTTCAGCCACAACCAGAGCCTTAGCAGCAGTTAAAACAAACTATGGAATAGGATTGTAGCATAACTGCATAAGACATATATCAAACCAAATACTATGGGAGTAAAATTGAACAAACAATCAACAGTATGATTGCAGTAACCACTGCAGGTCACATAACTAAATGTGCAGTAAGATTTCAACATCATTGGCAAATTCATGTAGCCTAATAAAATTATATTAAGCAGCAGAGGGAAGAAAACTCTTAAGTTCATAGGTTACAAACTGGGAGAACTGATGCCCTTTCAATTCTGAAAGGGTTCTTTTTAGTGAATGAATACAACAAATAGTTAACTAGTTTAGGAACATCAAATACTTTGCAAATTTAATAAAAAATAAACAAAAAGTCTAAAACTATATAACTGCCTACCTGCAAGAGTTTTTTGTTTTCATGTTTTTTAAGTTTTTTTTTTTTTTCATTTAAAATTCATGGCCACCTTAACACTTGCAGTAAGTGCAAGAATTGCACCTAATTTGACATTGGCATATATGTCAATGAGTAATACAGGTTGTTTTCCAGATGGTTGATATTTTACTGCTTTATCAGTTCAAGTAACTTTCTTCATTCTGTCTATAGACGCCCATGGCTTTCTCACAGAACTTAGTCCTCAAAACCTTCCTTCATAATTTTACATTTATGCATATATTTGTGGTTGTACTCATGTCTCTATTAAGTACAAAGAAAAAAAGTAAATGCAACAAAATTACAGTTATTTATTTTTGTAAAATCAGATTTTACACCTTTAAGGATCACACAGGGAATCATAGAAACAAAATTAATTAAGGTTCCCAAAAAAAGTCTGGAATTCATAGACAAGCGTGGTACAAAATTGTATGCAGCAGATAGTGTGTTGTGGCTCAAAGCTGACTAGATATATATTAAGGCCACCACAGCATGGAGATTTTGTACAAATGTCTTCTTGGTAGATCAGACTGGCCATGTGATGGGGAAGAGGGACACTAAGCTGGCACAGTGAACAAGCAGTATAATAGGAGCATGATGAATGTGGTAGACATCCCTACAAAGGCAGGCTAGTGCAGCACAGTTCATGAGCATTCAAGTGCACTCAGAAAATCCTCTGAAAGAATAATAATAAAAAGAATATCTTTCTCTCCCAATCATACCAACAGGAGCCCTGCAGCTTGCTCTGCCTGAGGAAGTGATGACCATTACACAGGATGCTTCGAGGAGCAGGATAGTAACCTTGTGTACATGAATGCATATTCAAACATCACGTGATGTGCATCATCATTTAACAGTGAGATACTATCAAACCAAAGTACCACAGTGTTGCTGTGCTGCAGGTCCACACAGGATGTGTGCATGGGCATAAAGATCACATGCTTCCTTAGAGCTGTAGTCAACATGACTAGCATCGGCTGGATAAGCAGGGCTTTTCTTTCTGGTTGTGATTTAGAGTAAATTGATTCATTAGCATTACTACCATCTTATGACCCTTATTAGTATGATACAAAGTGTGGGTGCCATTTTGTGCAAGAATGCCTACAAAAAAGTATCAGTGGAAGGCAGGACTTTACATAGAAACTCCCTGAAAGTGGAAATATAAATACTGAAGGTAGAAACCCCATCTGATAATGTACCCCAGCAGTCTAATCAACACCTATGATTATGTAGGTAAAAGCATGGCATAATGGCATGGCTCTGTGAAGATCAGATATAATGATGGTGCAGACTGTGGGCACTCAGCACCTAGGGAAAGTGAGGTCACAAGGGACATGAAGACCCCTAGATACAAGAGTAGGTATGCAAGGGGGTGGGGTAAAAGGGTGTGAATAGCACTACATAGGGCCAATACATTGATACAGGAAGGGGTGTTGGGAGCTCATACCCTTAGTAGTAGATTGTTAACTGGGCTTATGAGTAGCTGTACAGTGGCCTGAAATAAATCCATAGAATGTGCGGAAGGGAGCCAGTGGTCATAGGTGGATGATTTCCTCAGACTGCTTGACACACTGATTCACTGACATCTTGGGCCCCTGACAGAGGCAAGTGCTGGAAAAAATTACTAACCAGGAGAATGAGGTGCTACTGCAAGTCCTCCTCACTCATGACTTGCACATTCTGGGCAATGATGCTGTGGACAAGATGTATTGGGACCAGCTATGACAGGGAATGGTGCAAGGCATAAATAGTGTAGGAAACCATAACAGGTCTCTGCAACAGGTATGGTGAAGGGTAATCTATATCATACTTTGTATGAAGGATAAGGACATAACCACTACAGGGGTTGATCACCAACATAGGAACAGTCACAGAGATGGAGGATTTCCTGCTGTCCTTGCCTGAGGAGTGGAGATGGGCCCAAATACCTGAGTGTGGCCGGAATGTGGGAACTGGGCTAGCAGTGATCACCGTAGTATTACAAGAGCTTACACCAGGTTGGTGCTACCCAGTAAAAGCCTACATGGAACAATGGACTATGTGTGAGCAGGCTGATTCACCAATGAGCTTTTGCATTTCTCTTCTTTTAGATACCACGGGAGTGCAACTGCAGCAACCCAGTCATCAGGATCATATCTCTAAACTGTCCAGGTTTTTGCAGAATGTTCAGATTTTTTAATCATATTTTTTGTTTTTGCCTCATAAAATGTGTTATTTTCTGGATTTTTGTGGAAAATTGGTGAGGATTGAATTCACTAAATAATGGCAGGCATTTAAGTTTCAGATTTCATACCTTTCAGAAAATGCATGATAACACAAGACCTTTTATTCTAGCAACTTTCTAAGTTTATAAAAGCAATATTTAAAAATGGTCCCTATTTTGGGGGCTTTGTCCCCCATTATTTTTGGATTTGTACAGCTTTTTGTGCTAAGAGGTTGAGAGCTATGATCAGGATATGTATGTCTTCAGGTAGAGTATACATCTGGAGTTGTCTGCTACTATGCATGTTAGAGGAGGGTATAAGTATGTATCATTGCTTCCAATGATATGAGTTCATGTTTTCACAAGTTTTACTGGTAAAGTGACCAGCACAATGACATAACACATGCCTGATCTTAGATGGTCTCCTGATTATAGCAATGTACAAATTGCATGGATCAGTGACACAGAGACCTAGTGACACTATCTTCAAGATTACCATGGGAGGCTCACCCACATCATCAGTATCACAGGCCACAACATCAACACTGCAGGGTGACCCTTCTGTAACTGTGAGCTCTGGCTAAGCTCTCCATGAGTCCCTAACCCACACAGGTGCTTTCACACTGCCTCTGCCATTCACACACCTGTAGTGAAAGAGTAGCAATGGGAAGCTGGTAGCACTACCATGATGCCAGATCACACTTGCCTCTTTCACCTTGAGAAAATTGGAAATGCCACATATGCCCTGTCCAAAGATTTCAGTCCTCACTGCAACATAAACTAGCCCTGCAGGTGAAATTCAGTAGATGTCTTACCTTTGCAACAGACTAATCTTACTTCTCAAACAATGCAGATTAGTATCTACCTCTAAAACCTGTCAGAGTAACTACATTGATACTCACAAATTCACCCTTGGAGTATGTATCATGGCTGTTCTAGATCACAGTACCTAATTTTACTTAGTAACTTACTAGGTCATACTGCCCAGGTTTTTTAATATTTTCTAACACAACTGGTCTAGTTTTAACTCATAAAGCAAAGAATCTAAGAACAGCAGTGACATTTCACATATGAGTCCCTGTTGGTCTTCTGGTCAGGATTTGGTGCTTTCACTGCTATGGCATGTTTTCATTTCCTGCTCAGGAATGTAACCCATGCCATGAATATTGTCAAACAGCTATGTATGTACTGTGTGCATCACCAGAACAGGTATCACACATGCATCTGTTGTAACACTTGATGGATTTTTCTCAACATCAGACAGTAATGTTTATACAACAAAAATAATTTTGTAGGTATGGCTAATTAGATGTGTGACAGCTCACTGTGACAAAGGCAGTACACTTCAGTTACATATCACTGAATCGACAAAGTTCCGTTTGGAGCAACACAATTCCTCACGTCCACAAAAACCAAACAGATACTTCCACACACTGCAAATTTCAGCAAAATAAATCCACCGTTTGTTAGGATAAAAAGAATTTAATGCGTACAATACTAAATTTTATGTTGAGCGCTTTCACTCGTCACAGCGAGTTTCATCAAAACACAATAGAATGAATACTGAGGTCTATTTTTATACATAAAAAGGCGCCAAAATGGCTCATTGATTTTAAAAAACTTTTTCATTATAAAATACTTTTTCCTTATAAGATATAATGAAACTACAAAACATAAGTAATACTAAAATTGTATTACCTAAAGGCAATTGCAGGACTAATATGCTGGTATATATTGCACTTTGTTCGGTCTCTCCCTCATTTTACATAGGGAAGACCGAAAGACAATTAAGACAGAGAATATACTCACATTTATACTGTATTAGATGCAGAGACACAAAGAATGCCCTTGCTAGGCATATAGTGGAGAAAGGAACGGAACATAAATTTAAGTTTGCCATTTTAGAAAGAGTAAAAAATGACCCCAGAGGAGGAAATGTGAAGAATTACTTGCTATATAGGGAGCTATATTGGCAGGTGTTAACAGATGCCACAACAGAACCTGGAATTAATGATACTATCTCTATCAGATCATTGCTAATGTTAAATGCAGAAATTCAGCTCTCTATATTAATAAATATGTAAATATTTGGATTTTAAATTGTGCATTAAGTCATTTGAACATTTATACAGGAGACATGGTGCTTCTCAGTTTTTACTTTGAAGTTATTTCATTATATCTTATAAGGAAAAAGTATTTTATAATGAAAAAGTTTTTTAAAATCAATGAGCCATTTTGGCGCCTTTTTATGTGTAACAATAGACCTCAGTATTCATTCTATTGTGTTCTGATGAAACTCGCTGTGACGAGTGAAAGCGCTCAACATAAAATTTAGTATTGTATGCATTAAATTCTTTTTATCCTAACAAACGGTGGATTTATTTTGCTGAAATTTGCAGTGTGTGGAAGTATCTGTTTGGTTTTTGTGGACGTGAGGAATTCAGTTACATATCACTGGAAGATGTGTAGTGAGGTACATGAAGAAGGGTACATTGTACTCAGTAATTGGTGTGATGAAGGCTGTGAACTGTGGATGTATTATGGCCTTTGATGTGGATGTCCTGCACATACTCAGTAGTTGTGTTACATACAAAGGAGTAGTCACCACTATGGCCACATGCTAATGGATATTCCACATACCATCTACCCCAAGACACAGGTCACATATCAATTGTTCTGCTTATAGTGTGCAATATCTACATTATCCTTGGGTTGTGCAGTTGTTTTCATAACATAACAAATACGCCATGTTTTTGTTTCATCTCATGTGTTGCCATGGTTGAGGCAGCAATCTTTGGTGTGTGTTGATACTGTCTGTGTTATACTAATATCGCAGATGGAGTCAATGATTGACCACAATCTGTAGTCCTCCAGACAGCTGTTTGGATGCAGTATGTGTATGTCATTCTTGACATCTGTGACTTAAATAATGGACAGGAAAGGACCTAGCAGGCAGCCCTGATGTAGGACCTGCTCAGTTGACCTGAGATATAGGTCACTTCACACATTTCAACATATTTAGATGCCACATATGTGATCCAGTGGTCTACCCACTAGGTGATATAGTTGTTTATGACCACATCTGCCTTGGTCTGGTCAAGTTCCACTGGATGATAGTGTTGTCATCATGCATGCTCTCAATGACCTCTTTCAGGATATCTAACAGATGAAACAGACATGGATGTAGCATTAACAACTCACACGTCTGTTGCACACAACCAGGATAGTACTAGTGTCCATTTCAAAAAGGTCCATAATGGCACTTTAGTCTATCGCACAGATGAGGAAATACAGGATGTGTTTATACATGCATGCTTCAGGTGCTGCCCCCCCCCCCCCAACTCTGATGGATGCATGTTGATGTACACCCTTCTACAGGAACTTATTCCATGTGGAGGGTGTACTGAAGTGTGTATCCAGCTGTGTCATATATGTGTATGTGCTGAGTCACACTATAGGTGACCTTTGATGTTGTTAAAGACCATTGATTCTGTGTGACAAGCCTGGATGAAGGTAAGACAGTGCATACTGCCTATCTTGACCTGGCCTAGGGTTTGGACACAATCTTCCACTCAGGTATCACTGAGAAACTATTCCAGCTGGGGATTAACACTTATTTTTATTTATTTATTTATATTTTTTAACTGGGTATTATCCTACTGGGCAAGTAGCCCATTTTCAGCAGAAACCCAGGGAGAAATGTTCCAGTATATTAACAATTTACTATAAAAGAAGAAGTTATAAAACTAGTATTAATAAAATTGCAAATAACAATACTGAAGTTAAGAAAGTGACTAAAGAAACTAAATAGTTGTAAGCAAACAAATAGTAGAACATATTTCAGAGTTATTAGTAAGCAAGCAAGCAAGTAGTAGAACATAAATACAGTCTAACAGAAATGTAAAACAAGTCAAATCTAGATACAGGATACAGGCACTAGCTGCAGGAGAGAGGTACTAGAGAAAGGGAGGTCCGAGAGAATGTGGGAAAGGAATTAATCAGGTGAAATACATGGGCAGAGCCTGTTAGTACTGAGATATTCTTTTAGGCTATTATTAAATGAGGAGAAGTTGGGATTGTTTTGGGTGTGGAGAAGAAGTGCATTCCAGACCTTGGTTAGTTTATTGGGAGAGAGGGAGTCACCATGATGATTGTGCAGCTGGGTAACATTTAGCATAAGTCTGTTGGAAGACCTAAGGACCTGCAATTTAAGTTGGGTTGGACCAGGCTTGATAGTGCAGGGCAGTGACTGGGGTTGTCTATCATTCCGTGGGCAAAAAGTAAGTTGGTTTAGGGTTAATAGGATGGGAAGTTCCAGCCAGATGAGTTGGTGAAGAGTAGAGCAATGATGAGTTTTGTGGTGATGACTGGCTGCAAACTTAGTTTGTTATAGTAGGATTCTAGATTATAAAGGTCAGCCTTACATAGGTTGGTGAAATAGAGGAGGGTAGATAGTAAGTGGAATCTTGCTGTGGCTAGTCTGGCTTGGTGAGAGAGGTAAGGTTTGGTCCTGTAGAAAGTGCCTAGCTTGGAGTGTACTGTTTTGATTGTTAGGGAGATGTGGTTATCAAAGTTTTAGTTTGTCATCTATAGTAACTTCTAGGAGTTTAGTCTGATTGGTTGGTTCAATTTTTGTGCCATTTGAGTAGTAGATAGAGAAAGGTAAAGAGCTGAGCTTGGAAGATTTGTTTGTGAAGATCATTAACTTAGTCTTATTTGGGTTTACAATGTGTTGATGGTTGGAGAGGCATTTTTCAAATGTCTTGGAAAGAGTTTTGCATTTTGTGCTGAAGTTCTTGGGGGGAAAGGGGTTGAGCAGATAAGAGAGGAGTCATCTACATATATTGGATGATTGTTGCAAGTTGGGTAGCAGAATTTAGGTTGTTGGTAAATATGATAAAGAGGAGGGATGCCACTAGATGGTAAACCAATTGGCTTACAGTCAGAGCACATACTGCAAAAGTTGGTAAATCCACCTCTACCAGTAGAGCTGTCACCATTGACATACCCCAAGGATCTGTGCCTGGCTCTTTACTGTTTGTAATCTATTTCTTGACAGTCCAGGCTAAAGTATATGGCCTTTGGCTTACCAAGTTTGCTGATTCTTACATATTGGGTGCAATCATTGAGTCCATCAATGATGATATACTACAGGAGGTGCTATAACAGACAAATGATTGGTGCCAAAGCCACGCAGTCTACAAATAAATGCAAAAGTGTATTATTATTTTGGCCTTCTGCAAAGTGGAATTCCCCACTAATTACAGCATTGACAACACTCCCTTATGCTGAAACCCAGTGGTGCAAGACCTAGGACCACACGTAAATAGCAATCTAAAGTTCAAGCACCGAGTGTCTACTGAGGTATGGAAAGTTTAAATTGTGCACCTCATAAGTCAGACCATTGTGCCCAGATCTGAGGATAATATAACACCACTGTACTTGAACCTCATCAGAACACTAATAGAGTATAATGCTCTCTGTTGCATGTACCTTACCAGACACCTGCAGCAGCTGAATAGACCACATGGGTTTCTCAAAAAGAAAATGCAGGGGCTGCAAACCATGCCATGATGTATGTAAATAGACTGAAAGCCATGTCACTGTAATCTGTATTGTATTGTATAGGATGAGGTGAGTTGTGCATGGCCTACAGGCCAGGCTGTGACCCTGCTCTGATGGGAATACTGCACATCTGCAAATCAGCTATCACTAATGACATCAGCAGCATCTGGTGAGGAGAAAATGCTAATAGCAGTGTCTTACATGCTAGTGTAAAATGCTCTCTGTAATGTCAAGCAAGTGCATAAACACACACAGACCCCTGTTGACTGCAGTTAAAACAGAACCTTTACCTATCTAAGTACACTGACTAGAGAACTATGTATTTAAGGCAGGTGCCACAGCCCAAGTCTGACTTGGAGACTGTCAGACAGCAGTTTATAGGTGATGACATCAGTAGGGTATGGTAAGGAGAAAATGCTAATAGCAGTGTCCCAATAGCTGGTGTAAAATGCTCTCAGCAATGTCACACCAGTGCATTAGCACACACACACACACACACACACACACACACACACACACACACACACACACACACACACACACACACACACCAGTTGACTGCAGTAATAACAAAACCCTTTCCTAAGTACACAGGCTAGAGAACTCAGCACTTTCTGCAAGCACCACAGTACAAGTCTAACATTTACAAGGCTGAAGGGCAACTTATGCTGAATGACATCAGCACTGTATGTTGGAAGGTCTGCATGAAATGCATGTGTAGGCATGTGCAAGTGTGAAAATATTGTCAATCCATGGGAATGGGGTGGTAACTGTCAGATACACACTTATGCTCCTCTGACTAGAAAGACACACACCTCCCTGATGACTGCAGTGAGAACAGAACCCCTACATAAGTTAACAGACTTGAGAACTCAGTACTTTACACAAGAGCCATTGGACAAATCTAACTTTTACAAGGCTGCAGGGCAACTTATGGTGGATGATATAATCACTGAATGCTGGAGAAAAGATGTAGGGAGGCCTGCATAAAATGGATGTGTAGGCATGTGCAAGTGTCAAAATATTGTCAATCCATGTGATTGGAGTGGTAACTGTTGGATAGATACTTATGCTCCTCTAACTAGATAGACACACACACACCCCTCCCAGTTGACTGCAGTGAGAACAGAAACCTGACCTTTCTAAGTACACAGACTAGAGAACTCAATACTTTACACTAGCGCCACAGCACAAGTCTGACCTTTTCAAGGTGGCAGGACAACTTATGCTGGATGGCATCAGCACCAGATGTTGGACAGAAGATGTTAGGAGGCCTGTATGAAATGGATGTGTAGGCATGTTCAACTGTCAAGATACTTCAAGTTCTGCATGTTACCAGATTGATGAGTGTGCAATGTGTAGTATTTGGTGGTTGTACTTCAATGTGCAGGTGTACTTTAAGAGACAGCTTTACATACTATATGCAAACATAGAATAGGAATAGATCAAAAATATGAAGCAAAATCTGGACATTCTGTAAAAATCTGGAGGGTTGAGAGGTATTGACAGTAAATAGAAGTAATATATGCTATTTTCCACTTTGCATAGCAAATCACCAAGCAGTGGGTTTGTGTGATGGTTGGCAAGGTGTCCATACGAGATACACATTTCCACTGTTTTCCCTGTTTGCGCATAGTAGGCAGTGTGCAAAGATGAGGCTCGTTGTTAAAATTATGAGAGTTAGTACTGAGTGTGCGAAGCACACCTGCTGCTTATCTGACTCTGTGGCAGCAGGTGTAAATGCATTGACACATTTCTTTTTGAGCCCAGATTATATGGTTCAAATCCCAGTGTATGTAATACTTTTAGATAAGTAGTGATAATGCAATTAAATTATTTTTTTATACTACATTCACCATGTGTTACTACTGTGTGTTGACATAGCGCAGCACATTTAAGTGGCATTGCACAGAGATAACAGAAGATCCGTTCACTGACACTTGGTATTGGTGTGTGATGCCAAACTCTGAGCAAACAAAGAGGCCAAAAAGTGAAGGCTCCATTGCTTTTTCTGGTACCTATGTGTGTTGTGTGTGTGATTCTATTTTTTGACTACATTATAGGTGTCAAAATGGGGAGGATAGGAAAGTGGTGAAATGTGGAGCAAGCAGGGTGAAGGACAAAGGGAAAGCAATATAGGAATGTGCAGGAGGGAGGAAGAAAAGAACCATAGCTATCAATTTCTTCAACAGTGTAAAATGAAAATATGTACAGAATATTAGCTGAATTTGGACATTCACCTCCCCAAAGAGGGGTGACAACAATGCAATCAAGTTGTATAGCCAATTGGACCAAATCAAGTGTGTCAAGAAGACATGTGTGAAATGGAGAGCTATGTATGGGACACTTTTTGTGGGACAGATGCCCATTTTTGTTTTTTTTACTTCAGTAAGAGAAGAATGCTGGGTAAGGGATGTTGGTATTTCTGGGTCAGATAACTTAGGTAGGTGAGGAAACAAATGCAAGCAAACAGGACAAACAAGACAAGACACAAGGATGTTGAGAGACACAAAAGGTTGGGGGACACCATGACTGGCATGAGGAAGGAGAAAAGGCAAGCTCATGCCTATAAAACATGGGGACAGTGAAAATCTATCCCTTACCCACAGGACTGTCATCACATCACTTACTCCACTTTCTGCTGGAGTGCTTGCTGGTTCTCCTCCTGTGGACAATGAGGGAGAACAGCCTCTCAGTCTAATACACCAATGGTGCTGTGTACAACCCTAAGCTCTAACCCTGGCATCTCCTGGTGGGAGATGAAATCTCCATCTCTGCCACTACTCTCAGAGGGTACCACAGCACCAGCATCTGGAGTAGTGCTACCTGATTGAGCAGGTAGTGCAGGGGCAGCAGAGGCAGTACTGCCAGGTTAGGGCCTAGATGTGCTGGGTATCGGTGCTGGAGCCAGTGGAGCAGGGGAGGCTGACCCACTGGGATTGGCCTACCTCACTGTGCTGTGAAGCATTTAGTGATTTGCTACAGATGGATAACATGGAGACATTTTGATGACACATAATATAATAATACAAAATAAAAAAAATAGTTAAGGATTAGGGTGAGAGAAAAAGAGAGATAAAATTAGCACCATCATTTCTGACATACAATCCATTATCACAATGATACAACTATTTTATGTGAAGTATTACATTTAAGTATACATCCTACCAACTACAAACTATAATTATGGATTACTCAAAGTAATCCTTGCAAAGTGCATATATTGCACATATGCTTGTTCCAATTATACATATTACCATTAACAGCAGGACATATGTGCCACTTGTACATATTTTAATTTATGCAATATTACTAAAGAATTGTAGTACTCTATAGTTTTTACTTGTGGCATTTGAACCCCTAACCTCTGACTATAGTCTTACACTTGACTACTAAAGTTGGCTTGTGCTACAGACTTATGCATACATACTTGCTTTTACAGTTAGAATATGCATGCTTACTTTGCTTCTACTGTATAGAAAAAAATCTGTCTTTAAATTTTAAAGCTACAATAATACTTCTCTTATGCTGCATACATACAACTTACTTCCCTCAGTCTCTCCAGACAGCCTGCCTATTCAACTCAATTTCAGGATTATCTGTGAAAAGAAACAAAAAGAACAGAAGAGCATTATGCATACCAGTCTTGTCTATATTTGGCTTTCTATGTATTATAAATTATCTTTATTAGCATACTTACTCAACTGTGGAATATTGCTAGTTTGAAACTCATCCAACCACCGGATTGTCTTGTGTCTTTTTAGGTTATTGAAGTGGTTCCTACACTGGTCTCCAGTGCATGGGATGCCAGCTGCACTGGGTACAGCCTTGGCTAGATTATTCCAAGCATCAGACTTGTACTGGGAGCCAGAATCGTCCCCCTACAGAAGCATTTCGCTGTGACGCTTTACCAGATGCCCAATAAATATGCTGGACTCCTGAACACCCACTTCTGTTCCCTAAATTGGGCACCCTCCACTCTAATGCCAGGCATGTCTAATCCCAAAAGAAGAGCAATAGCAAATAATGATTTTCTGCCAGTTCCTGTTATCACATTTACTGGTAGTGCGCAAACCCAAGCAACATTGCCAAACATGTTTCCTTAATGTTAAGTGGAGGGCAACAGTACCAAGCAGGGAAGAAAGCAATTTTTGAAATTGGAAGGCTAATCTGACACTTGACATTAGTCTGTGGGGTGTCTACTGCTGTAAGTGCTAGGTGATTTAACTTTGCTAACATGCACTGGGGGCATGAATGAACTAATCTGACATGTGTTTGGCTATATACACCGATAAAAATGATTTTTACAGTGTGGGATTCAAACTTATGCATAAGGGATAAAACATTTTCTTCCACAGTGGTGATTTTCCATCTTTGTCACAGAAGTGCTTCTCAGACATAGTCATGAATCATTCATAAATACAGATGACAGTTTGAGGTGTTAACCATATGTGTGACCTGACAAGGTCCTTGTATATAGATTAATTTGTGTATGTGTCTTATTTAAGTGTGAAGGTCATCCAAGTCCAGATAGAATTTTACTTAAAGAACCATAGTAGACAGTATACCCTCAGTCATACATCTGAAACTTCAAAACACAGTAAGGGTGTTATAAGTGTTATAAATGAGATTGAATATAATGTGAAATGGAACAACAGTAAAACTGTCTGGAAATTTCTGTATTACAACCCAGGACCATGTGTATGGCAGCCCTATACTTACATCTGTTGCCACAGGAATATTGAAATAATACTTGTTAAACTGGACTGTCACAAGAGTAAAAATATGTTGCAAGTCTTGTATTAGAACATAGAACCATCTGTATTACAGCCCTACTCTTACACCTGCTGTCACATGCATAGTTAAATAACAGTTCCATAATTCTCTATTCATTCTTAAGTACTGTGTGTTAACCACCATGCAACTCCACTTATTGGTGGTGTGGAATGGAATGCAAAGAATGCAACAATGTATCCTTTTTTACCTTTGCACTGTCTGCACACTGTCTGCAGGTATTCTGTCTGCTTCCTGTGCGGTCCACTAGTCCAAGTTTGTGCAAACAAGATAAGCACAGCTAAACATGACATTCCTTGTGTTCCTCCATTTCCCTTGTTTGCACTAAGCTGCACACCATGCAAACACTGGCATTAAAAAATAGATAATCACAAAAAGGGACAATTAGTTGAAATTAAAATAAATCTAGTAAATAAACAACACTACAAAATGTATGTTGGTACACGCAAAATATTTTTACACAAGTCTGGAGTTACTCTCACTCCAATGGACCTTGGAAACACAATAAGGGTGTCATATCTCTCTTTGCCTCTCAAACAGCTTTGCAGCAGAGAACTAAAATCATTGTGCATACAACCAACTTACAAAATCATCCACAGTACAAATAAAACATATGACACTTGTTTATACATGTATTAATTTCAGAAGTAGTGCACAGAGTAATCACACAACCATTTCTGATTATTGCTTGCATAAATGCAACTATGTCTTATTCCTCTGTGTTTGTTGCTCATTCTTGTCTTATCTGACCAGAAATCTGAGACATGCAGTCTGTAAGGCATTCTGTATCATTTACCTTAAAATGTGTGAGGATATTACATGACAATAATATACAGTTGTCAAGAATTGGAGGGGAGATTGGTTGTTACTAAACAGAAAATGTGAAATGTGTACTGCTTACTTACATTTAAAACTTTGATACCATTACTTCTACACTTGTAAGCCTAACCTGGCTGATACACCCACTGGAGGTAGGTGAGTCTGAATTGATGTTGTATTTTCCTTCTCCCTACCAGCAATCATTCACAGTTGTAATCCATTAGCAACAAACACTGAGGGAGTGCCTGCACTATCTTTACATGTGCTACATGGAGCCAAGTATTTGGGATTTAGCAATTCCAATGAGTGCATGCCTCATTTGCATCTTCACATTGCTCACAGCCCTGAATATACACTATAAAAATGGACTGGTGTAGCTAGGAGACCTTAAGGTGAGGAGGCTTGTTTATGTGGGCAACACAGAAAAAGATATCACTTTGGGTTTTATCTGCACAGAAGATTACTGATCTTGATGTATGCTTACATTTTTTCAGCTATATACTGCATATGCTGAAATATCAGTAAGAAAAATCTGTTAATATATACATGCATTAGCAAATGCTACATATATCTGTATGCATTTCTTAGAAGTGTACTGATAGCAAAGGCATGTTTGTCAGGGCATTTTACTTTCTCATATGCACAGTCTTATTAACTGTCAAGTGCTAATGTTACAACTGTTTTTCTCTGTACACTGTTCTATTGTTATTTCATTGAAATGTAAATGTCCTATTTATGTGATACTTCTGTGTATTATCCTTCTTTTGTGTTGTATGCCACCTAGGAATATGGCATCCAGGCTTCCCAATCCCTGTAACTCCCTCTTCAGTGACTCTGAAAATGAAGTAATTGTGGAAGCATTTAGGCTTCATGGTGCCTTTCTGCTTGAGAGGGGACATGGGGCTATGTCTGACAAAATCCAAATTTGGCAGTAGATAGTTGCTGATGTGAACACAGTAGGTGGTCAGAACAGGACATATGATCAGGTGTGCCATGGGGCCACTGACATGATTTCATCAGCTTGGAGGAGAACAACTGCAGTGGCCTGTGAATGGATGGCTGCCAGGGTTGGATGCTACAAATCCACCACTGACATCAAATGAAGAGCTCCTGTCCACTGCCAGGGATCCAGACAGCTCACTGGAAAGTGCACAACAGCATGTCATTGATGGTGCTGCTGTTTCAGGGAGGTTATATGGCCCAGGAGGAGCTTACAGGTAGGTTTACCTATCTTAATTGTTAAATACTTCTTGTATAGTAAAATCTTGACAGCAATACTTAAGTTCTGTTTAACATTATATCTGTTTTGGGGGATAGTTGTAGATTGATACAGTAAACAACACATTCTTGTTGATTACACATGGACTTGGGGTGGACATGTCATCCAAGTTCTTGTTAATAATATCATTATTGTACATATAAAGGGCAAAACATTTAACCTCCCCGTGTTACTGTTCATTCTGATGATAGTGCCCTTAACCTTTGCTTAACTTTTTTCAGGACCATCCAGCATAGGGAGACTAGAATTAACTGTACATGTTAAGCCAAATATTTTTATATCAGTACTGATGAGTAGTTAAAATAAATATTTAGTTTGTGATGTGGGTGTCAGGACTGTTGTGTCTATTGCTGTATTGTCTGTAATAGTGGCACCACTGTTAGTTTCTTAGCATATATTGGACTATACTAGTGTAGGTATTATTTTTCCTGTGTGTGTTGCTTATAATCGCAGGTGATACTGACAGTGGAAGTGTGGGATTCATGCCACTTGATATCAGATTATCAGCAGACTCTGATATTGATGGTGGCCAAACAGAGACACAGTCAGGGGGTGCAGAGGTTGAATCTGACATTAAGGTTGAGATTCAGACATTCCCTGCAATTCCATCAGATACAGCCAGTAGGCCTACACCAACCCATTCCAGTGACCCCTCAGATATTGGACAGTTGGAGGGTGAGACACTTGAGCAGGGAGTGTGCTTACTGTGGCTTCAGTGCCTATTGACTTTGACCGTAACCAAACTGTGTGTGAGATGCCATGCAGGTGGACTGTAAGAGGTGCTTGGAGGAGGCCTGGTGTCCATCCTCTATCTGATCCAGTTGTGTCTTCCTGTGCCACTCAACATATGCTTAGGGCCATCATGGAGGTACAGACATGTCCAATAGGTCCTCCAGAGAAATGCCTAGGGTTGTAGATTTGGCACAGTCTGACATGCATGACTGCCTCCACCATGTTGCCAAGTCAATGGATTGGATGAATGACATGGAACAAATGGTGTCTGTGAGGGAATGTCTGCTGGGAGGAGGATACCATCCATGTGGGCATAGGTCAGCCACATCATCTGATGTTAGCCGATGTGGCTGTGCATGATCATGCTCCCATATTGGTGGCACTACTTCCACTACTCCATCAGTGGATGAGGTGTCCACACACAGATATGGCAGGCCATGGGGCCATGATCCCGGGCATCCTCATGAGGGGACCTCATCCAGCAGACATCAGTGCTATTCAGGAAGCAGCAGTGCATCTGACCATGGGCGTGGATGTGCCACTGCAACTCCTGGCAGATCCAGTTCTTGTGGTAGGGCACAACAATGATGAACTGCCATTTCTACCATGGATGGCTCACATCTGTCAGACGTACCAAGACATAGAGCTTGCATAGAGCTTGGCTGTGGTCTTGCAGACACTCACACACCAATTTTACCTGGAGGAGTCCATACAAATAGACACAAGAGTTACATGGTTCAGCCATGAAGCTTAAAACTCATTCTGTCTCACTGGCCATTTGTTACTCTCTCCAAATGTATGCCTGCTTCTCTTTCTTACTCTCACGCACTCACTTACCTTTTTTGTCAGCCTAGACTTCCTGCCCCCCACACAGACACACAGACACAACACCCTGTGCAAGTGATGATAACTGTGCCATATCCTGGTTTTCTATCTTTTGGAAACAGGGATACATAAGCCTTGTGTCTAATGCTCAGGATGCATAGCTGTCTTAGTGCTTAGTATATCTGTATTTGTGATGTTGTTTTGCTAATTGTATAGTTGGCATATATTGGTATTAGAAAGTTAGTCAGTTGATAGAATCTAAACAGTTTTTTGCATCAGTATTTTTAGAAATTTGAGGGTTGTCAAATCTGAAACTGAAATGTGTTTCATTACTTTCTAACTTCTCTCTTTAATGATTTTCCAGTACAAAAGTATGAGGCCAGACTAAGGACATTTGGTGACTATCAGTACTTTTGAGACGTATGAATGTGTAACTCTTTCATGGGTAAGGCCTATTACTTGGTAGAAGACACATGTATTCACATATGTGTCGGCTGTCACATGTTAAATCATTGCTGTACAAATCACCCACCTTTTGCTTACATTACCAAGTAACAAGGTGCAAAGATATGCCATTCATTTGTATTATTACACAGTTCTGTTTTAACACTCCAGGTTCAACACTTACACTGTAAATCCAGCAGTTGCTACAGTTTCAGTTGAGCGCTGATTCTGTCTGATGCTATGAGTACACAAACATTACACGGGTAGGTAAAGGTTGTGAGCATCATCTGAAATCAATGTTACTATATATATATATATATATATATATATATATATATGTGTGTGTGTGTGTGTGTGTGTGTGTGTGTGTGTGTGTGTGTGTGTGTGTGTGTGTGTGTGCATGTGTGTACATTTAGGATGAAGATTTTAGCCCCTTAGTTGGTGAGCGAGTGTGCTATGCATTGCCTCTTTGCCAATGTGAGGGCATATTGAGCATGCCTATGTCTGCCTACCTCCACAGCAGCTGATGGTTCCCCCTTTGACTCCTCAGCTATGTGTGGTTGTGGTAACCTTGCCATTGATGGTGGGATGTGTGCCCCTTCCCCTTGTTGATCCTGCTGAAGCTGCTTTCTCAGGATGATGTTGTGAAGCACGGCACAGATGGTCAGGATTTCAGTACATTTAAGTGGATTGTACTGCAGGGTTCCCCCAGATGTATCTAGGCACTGGAACTGCAACTACAGCATTTCAAAGGCAAGCCCTATGATATTTCTGGTTTGAGTGTGTGCCTCATTATGGCTTTCTGCAGTGAGTGTGTGTGCATTTCTGATGGGTGTCATCAGCCATGGTTCTAACGTTTAACTTGCATCCCCAGTAAATGACCCTGTGGGATATCACCCCTAGTGAACATCTGATACAGTTGGGAGGTGTGCCAGATATGTGAGTCATGGTAACTACCTGGGCTGCTAGCACACAAACTCAAGATGATTCCTTTACCATTAAATATGACCTGGCAGTTAATAGAGTGGAATCCCTTTCTATTTATGTAGATCCTTCCCTGTTCCCCTTGTGGGCCTTGATTTCTATATGTGTACAATCTATGGCATCCTGTACTTTAGGGTAGTGTGCTATAGTGTATAACTCCTGCATATTTTTGGTCTTGTCCTCAGGAGTACAGGAAAATATATGTGGTCACTGGCATGTTGGAGCATAGCAATCAGGAACTGATGGGAGATCCTGGATGCTGATGTCTGTGACACCCCCAGCATGTCCTATGTTGGTTTCCTGAAAGGTTCTTGTAGTTGAAATTTTAAGTGCTTTGGATACTTTTGTCTCCACTGGTATGGGTTCCCATTGGTTTGCCCTGGGTCTGAGTTGATGATGACAGAGGTTGCAGAGTTGCTGTAGTGTGTCTCTTTCTACTTTGTAGCACTCTGCATTTCCACCTCATGCAGATTGTGATGTTAACTGGGTCTGAAAACTGTTCTCCTTCTTGGACGTGGTCTATTAGCAGCAGCAGCAACAACATAGACTTCAGACTGTTGCACAAACACATGAATTAAAGCAACAGCAGCCCCTAACAGTCTTTGTGCAGACTCCTTTCTGTGGCTGTATTCCAATAGGTTTTGGAATTTGCATGGAAAACCAGCAGTGAGTCTACAGGGTTGCTTTATAGCTTGTTGAATAGTTCCCCCATCTTGGGTTGGTTGATTAGCATACAGTTCAGCTGCTTATGCTGTAATTAGCATGTCACGGAGTTTACTGTGGTTGCACAGCTCTACAGACCATGAAGAGCCACTTATTGAATAGAAAACCATGAGCAACTATATGTGCTGTGTGACACGATGTGCACAAAGTGTTAGCAGACTATGTAGACTTTATTGAATCTCCCCTAATTACTTTTTTTCCTCTTTTCTTTTTTTAGCTGGTTACATTTCGTAAGTCCTCAAATATTTGATTACTTCGGAATATATTGTACATGAAAAAAAACATGAAGCATGCAGTTGAAAACTGAACTGATGATTGTGTTTGCTACTCCTGTCTGTTGGATATAATGCTAACAGAGATTCATTATGTTAAAATGGATGCAGATGTCACACAGCACATGTCATTGCTGCTTCACTGAAACCATTGGCAGTCACTCAAAGCTTTATGACTCCACAGGCCAATAAAGCCTGTAGGACACACTTTCGAGGTCTCTATTCTCAGTCCCTGTGATTTAAAGACATAGCAACCATGACCCTGCTGAACTAGTGACTATCTAGTCTACTTTGTACAAACAGGCTCTGAGAACATTAATGATTAACAAAGACTAGAAGGCTGTGCATAAACTGCATCTCTTTAGGAAATCTGCAGGCAACCGGAGGTCAGTCTGCAGTGAAGCAAAGTAACTCTAGCAGTGACTTAAGACATGCTGCATACATGTGGAGTGCGTATCATGCATGAAAGTGCCTTGATGGTTGTCAGTGCCTTCATGCCAGCATAAAAGCAGTTATATGGGGAAAGCAGTTTACTCAATGAAAAAGGCTAAAGCATCATTGAACTCTATCTCTTGAACAGATCAAAGGGTGGACATGAGAGTATAGCACAGTATGGAAATTGGGGAAACAAGAAGAGGGACGCATATGTAGGGAACAGCTGAGGAAAGATCAGGATGGGGAGGGAAAAGTGTGGCTAATATTTTGGGGGGATATAGATGCCCATTTTTATATAGGAGAGACATGCCTCTCCAGCTGTAATATCAAACTATTAGAAAAATGTGTGCTGTACTTCTGTAGACAGTTGCAGAATAATGGGGTCAATGTACCAAAAAAAAAGACTGGAAATGAGAAGAGATGCACAATTGTGAGTCATGTCGTGAAGGTTAGTTGGGGAAGGAAAAAAGAGTTAATGAATAAAAAGAAAGTCAGATTTATTTGCAGGAACAAACACATATAGGAGACAAACAAGACTTAAAGAGGAGGAGCTGACAACATGAGGGAGGGGGAGCACAATGGGAAAGGAGACATCAGACAAACGGAAGGTGGACAATAGTGTCTGATGGAATGTACAACAAACAAGAGCAAGCAAAAACATAAAAGAGAGGGTAACACCATGATGGGGATAGGATGGGGTTGTACAGCTGCTATCTTTATCCACCTGCAACCTAATGACTGCCTAAATGGAGAAAATACACAGGAAATAAACCAAAACTATGCAATAGAAGGAATAGCAAGAAAGAGGGCAGGAGAAAGAAAATTACACATACAACGAAAAATGCATCTCATTCATATTTTGTCTCTTTACATTGTGATGGGCACTGTATACCCTCTCTAAACTATCAGTGGTGGCATGATATACAAGCAAGGATAGACAATGAACCTACATATGCACTTTAAAAGACAATGCCTTAACATGTTGAGCCACTTTTACAACCCAAATGCAGCCTGCACTCAACCAGACATTACATACCTCACACATAGTGTCACTTTTGAACTATGGAACTTTGAACAGAATTGACAGAACCAGATAAAACGTAGAGAGGTAGACTACAGCTATAACTCTTCACCGTACACTTGCAGTCTGCCTGCATCATGGAGAACTGCTCAGAGTTGTGTCTGTACTTTACTGTAACAGGCAGATGCACTCACCATGGTGCCTGGAAAGGTACTTAATCATCCTCCAAAGCTGCTGTGCATTCTCTGTTATTGTTTAAAGGGATATGGAGAGAGAGAAAAACAGGACTGTGAAAGATCTGTGGATACCATGCAATGGCATTGTGATGTGCAGGTGAGACAAATTTTACTTACGCTACATCTCTGGTGCTGTAGGTGTAACCTCGGCCTCCTACTGGCCAAGCAGGTTAAGATGGCATCATCTGAGGTCACTGTAATAACAGCAGCATTACCTGTCTATGCATGGGATTCCAATAAGACCTGCCACAGCTATGAACAGAGAATTCCATGCCCATGTTTTTTACTTGGTAGGCTCATTCCCTTTCTGCAGTAAGGTTTGGAAGTGGTCATGATGGAGTAAGGAGAAAAACAGTTTTGGTTCCTTTATGTGCCACCAATAAATACTAATCCATGCAAGGTGCATTTGCTTCAACTTCACCAGACATATTTTCTATCACTAAAATAGCAGTGAAATACAGTTGCCAATTTGCTGCCACACCCATTATTAAGTTCAGCAACTACCATGCAATGTGGGGTAGTTCAGTTGCACATCATGTGGTAAGACTGTCAGATATATGTTTCATATTGCAATCAGTGGTGGATGGTGACTTCAAATCAAAGGGAAGGGCTGCAGGAGACAGCTGAATGGGTGGGGTCAATGGGGAGGGGTGTGACCAACTAGAAAGGGGAGGAGCTATGCTCAAAAACCACAAAAACTGTAACTTTAATTAAATAGGTGGCAAAGCATCATTATGAGAATCCAATCAAGACAAAATGAAGTGTAGAAGAAAAAAAATAGTTCAATGCGTTGGCTGCATGACAGCTTACTTAATATCTAGATGGAAACAAAAAGGTTGTGAGGCACGAAAAAATAAATTACTTTTTAAATACATTATTGGAATGCCAGTCAAAAATCAAGTATAAGAAAAATAAGCAGCACTCAACTCAAACCACTTCTTCTTACACTGCAGTTCTAATTATAATTTATATTCAGCTTTATTAAAGTACCAATGCTGAAAGTAGCAATCTCTGTGATACCCCCACTTGTAAAAATATTTCTTATCCAAAAAAGACCTGCTGCCTGACAACAACTATCTACTTGTTTCATGGGGAAAACACTATCAAAGTAAAAAATGAAGAGCAAACAAGAAACAAGCTCAAGATACATTGCTTAAAGGACTACTGCACAGGTTATGGACCACACATGATAGACTGGCATTCTGTTTAGTTTACAGGTAAAGCCTGCAAAGATGACTACAAGTCTCCAACAAATGTAATGAGCTTCTTAAAATAATGTAATCCTGTCCTTTATTACAAATAATGTCATATGCATTTCAATACCCAAGGCTTATAAGTTATCTAGTTATGTAAGTATTCTCTGCATGGCAAGAGCAGAAAGGCTTTCAATGTTGGCAGTTCTTTAACAGTATGTTTATTAAAGCTTACTTGCATCTTACAATCTCAGAACAGCTTACCTGATGGTCATTAAAGCACCACTACTTAAACACAGAGCAACAGGCACTTTCTGAATAATAATAAGCATAAATCACAGTATAAAAATATGACCCTAACCAGAACATTCTGCAAAATCAAGGACAGATGAAAAGCCACTGTAGTACTTGTGTCTACCTTGGATGGGGGGATACTCTGCACATTTACACTGCATAACTGCTCTTGCCTTGCTTGGACACATCCAGAGTCACTACATGGGGGAGTGGGGTGCAACAAGTATGTCACAATTTGAAATGTCTCTGGCTGACTGTGATGGCCCTGACGCATTTGTCATACCTCTCAACCTCAGAGCAGGAAATCTGGACAAAGCCATGCATAGAAGTGGGATAAAGGCCCAAAAATAAGGTCTATTTTTAGATATTGCTCTTAGAAACTTAGAAAGATAATAGAATAGTAGGTCTTGCATTAGTATGAATTTTCTGAAGGGTATGAAATCTGAAACTCAAATGTCTCATTATTTTCTAACTTCAGTCTTTAATGATTTGCCACTAATTTGCCAAAATAAACATAATTTTATGAAACGTGGACCAAAAATGTGATGCAAAAATATAATAGCCACACAGTAGAGCTGGGAATCTGTCAAAGAAGGGATACTTTTTAATATTAGCACTGCTAACTAGAGCAGCTGACAAAATAAAAGAATCTACATGCATTTCTGAAATAAAAGTAATCTATAACTCTGATTATTACAGTTATTTATTAATTGTAAACCCTCCACGTTTTCTTCCAAAATTGAGATTTTGTGGAGGGATTGTTGGGGGAAGAGCAAAATTTTGAGTCAGAATTGGGGACAGTTGAAAGGTTTGGATATGTCTAATTCTATAAAGCAATGTATTTGAATGTACCTCTCAACCTGTTAATGCAGGAAATCTGAACAAGGCCAAATATATTGCAGTTATTATTAATAAAGCACACTACACCCTTTAAACACCTTGTCTGGGAAAGTAGTATCCACAAAACAATGCAGGTAAAGCTAGATAACTGCTAGGAACAGGGTTTAACATATCCAAACAAATATATATAGACTGCGTTCGAGTACTGTAAAAAAAAAAAGCTTACATTGACATCTGTTCTGTACAGAGCCGAGTTCGGCACCTACCTCAGTTTAATAACTTTTTTTACTTCATTTGTAAAAGGTGATTGTGACTGTTGATCTTCTTTCTTCATCTCTTTCTGTGACTCTGAGCTACTTGGAAGCAAGCCAGCAAGGCAAAGGGCAGAAGCAAGCTGAAAAAAAACAAAAATAAGGGAATTTTCCTCAACTAGATTTCACCAACGATAGTCTGACTCCATAGCAATAGCACAAGTAAATACTGTGCTTAGTTAGTGTGCTACAGGCTACTACTGATTGTTTCTCACTCTCTTTTTTGATAATAGAGTGAGAACAGAAGCAATCCAGCCATCCACGTTACATATGTGACTGCGGATGGGGCAGTCCAAACCCCCTTCTACTTACTGTGCAGTTAAAAACTGCATAGACATCTGGGAATCACACTGATGCCTTCTCTCATATCTGGACTGCCTGTAAAGTAGTCTAGACTTACAGAAACAGTCGTTCACTAAATAAAATAAATAAATAAAAAAAACACAGAACTCGATGAGCATGCGCAGTTTGAGTTCCGGGACTTTGAAAGTCAGTTGGACTCAACAAACAAAATATTTTACTTGTTTTATTTTTTTTTATTCAAGTGTAAATGTGAATCTTTTTGCTGGGAGGTCTGCAGTCCTGCAGTCCGATGGCACGAGCTGCCACTGATTGCAATATTTGTACATCGGACAGTAATATGTGAAAAATGTCAGCAATGTCTGAGGTGTACACTGACTTAGAAACCATTAATACAGCATGCTGTACAGTGACTCTAGAAGTATAGTTAGGGTGAAGAAAAGGGGACAGCCACCCTAACTGCAAAATTTCAGATGGCAAAATCCTTAGCACTGGCATTTAGTTTCTTATCTGAATACCAATACTGTTTCAGTGATCCATGTGTGGTCCACTGCAGTACTGGCTTACAGAAATGAATGCTGGTAATCCACTTTCCAGAGCAACTATAGCAAGCTGCTTGTTACATTTGTAGAAAGTGGTTTGATCACTCCTTGGGATGTACAGACTTGGCTATGGCTGAGAATGTGAGTACAGTAAATCCAGCATTATCCAAGAAAAGAACTCCACGTCATGGGTAACTGAAGAAAATGACCTAACTCTCTCCTTAGGAGGTGAACCTTTTTTGTTTTAAAAAATAATACTAAAAGCAGGTATAACATGCAAGGCAGAGTGCATCAACAGGATAAACAAAAAATTATGTTATGTGACCAAATATACAGTGTTTACAGAAGTTTTAATAAATTTGGTAAAATATCGGGGTATTTTAGAAAAAAATAAATTCCTTAATATAAGAGCAAATGAGTATCCCATGTTTTATTATTCAAAAGGTAGAAGTATAAGAGATTTCCTGGTGCATGGCAAGTTTCAGCTGCCTGCAAGTCATAGGAGTTTGGGGTAGGTGCAGCAGGTACTTTCCCCTTGTGGAAAGTGTAGTTGTTGCCAGTATGTAGTAAATGCTTTGATAAAATTAATGAAAAGTATTTTACATGCAAAGGGAGATATTCATGTGACAATAATGGAATAGTTTATGGTTTGAAATGTCCCTGTGGTAAGGTATACATAGGGGAAAGTAAAAGAAGCTTCAAACAAAGGTTGAAGGAACATGTTAAGGATGTTAAGAAGGGCAAAGAAGAAAGTCCTGTTGCATTACATTTTAAAGAATGTCATAGTGGAAATATACAAGGTTTACAAGGTACAATAATTTTGGGGCAAGTACAACAAATGTATGACTTTGATAATAAAAGACAACTTTGGAAGTTAGAATCTACTTTAATTCTGAAGTTTAACACTTTAATTCCGTATGGAATGAAGCAAGAATGTCATTGGAAATGTTTTCTTTAATTAATTTGTCTATGATTGGTTAATTGTTTATAATCATGCTATTTAAAGATAGGGCCAGATTCATGAAGGCTTGCACGGAGTCTAAGAGTAGAGTAAGACTCCATGCAGCCATCATGTCTGCCGAGCGATCCAGGAACAGCCGGTAGGGGCGTGCAACAGAGCTCCCAAAATGAGTCTTAAACGGACAGGGCTAGGATATGCAAATTACCTCATTTGATGTTGAAAGCTATGCAAATGATGTAAATTTTTCGATCCAGAAAACCCGAACCTGTTCCAGTAAGAGTAGTGTTATTTGCAGAAATGTACTTAGTTGACAACTAAGGTTCTGCAAATAGCAAAACGGAGCCGTGACAGCTCCAAAAAAAAGGATGCATCCAGTGGTGGAAGCATGCCAATGGCCAAAAATGCAGCCATTGGCTATTTTCACTGATGCAAAATAAAAATAAAATAAATTAATTTTTTTATCCCGATCGCCGATGTTTAAGCATAGCAGAGCACCGTGCAAACGTGGTGAGCTCTAAAAACCAGAAAAACAAGAATTAAAATCCACAAATGTGGATTTCATAGTAATACCTAAATGATAATGCAAGTGAATGGCAGTCCAAAGACAACATGGCTACCAAGTAGAGGTTGCTAAGGGGCGAAGCTCAGTCTAAGACATGTAACCTAGCATTAGTAGGCAATCCTATGCAAATGAGGGTAAGGATAGTGAATCCCAAGTTTACATAACAAATGAGCACAGTCAGTAGAGTATAGGAGTAGGATAAGGGGAGTATCAGAGTAGAAGATAGGTGACATCACGAGGGAGGTATGTATGAAAGAAGTGAAGCTCATTGGAGCAGAGTGGCACGTGTATGCTGTCAGTTGCCCATCACTGGAAGAGGTGTGTCAACAGGTATCCTAGTTAAAGGCAAGAAATTGAAGGTATATGCCATGGATAACACCAAAGTTTCTTGTAGAAGTGCTTGCAATGTCTATGTGCGCTTGTGCGCGCGTGTAAAACCGAGTAAGACTGTGTGCGCACGTTTAAGCCGGAGTAAGCATGTGTAAGGTTGTTTAAAGATGTGTAAGCATGTATGTGCCAGTGTGCATGCGTTTTAGCAAGAATAAGCAAGCGTTAGTCCGTGTAAGCATGTGTGTGCGCGTGTGTGCTCGTGTGCACGTGTTTGTGCTTGTTTGCATGGCACTGCCCCCTGAGCAAACAGAACGGGAAAAGGAAGCGCAACAAATAGTAGGAAGCTAACCAGGGAGTACTAGCAGAGCTAGTAGGTGAAAACAATTAGAATCAGGCAATTACACAGGCAGTACAGTAGCCCAGCCCAGCCCAGCACTTAAAACTCTGCAAACAACATTCCACTATGTTTCCCTCAGAGACACTGCAACACTGCAGTAAGCTAATAGAAGTGAAAACTGAAAAAGCTTTACTGAGACAAAGAAATGTTAAGGGCTGCCATTGCTGTTCCAAGGAGACATATGCAACATGCTGAGGGTGGTAACAATGCGAATGCTGCTGGACAACCCACAGTGAGGAGGCGGAGAAGAGTGTACAGGCCCAGAGTAACCTATCAGGGGCTACATGAGCTGGAGATAGTGGAGCACTATAGAGTGGACAGAGACCTCATGCAGCAAATTGTTGAGCTGTGCAGGCCACGCCTCACACACAGAACCAACAGAGGGGAACCCATCCCAGTAGAAACCAAGGTATGTGTTGGCCTAAGAATATTAGCAATAAGTACCTTCCAGAGACCAACTGGTGATATGATGGGGATATCACAGGCATCAGCATCCAGGGTACTGCACCAGTTCCTGGGTGCCATGTCAGCACATGTCGGTGATCATGTATACTTCCCCAATTCCCGTGAGGTACTGGCCAGCAATATGTGTCACTTCCAGCAAATAGCAGAATACCCTGAGGTAGTGGGTGCAATCGACTGCATGCATATACACATCAAAGCACCAGCCGGTCTACATTAACTGCAAGGGCTTCCCCGCCATCAACTGCCAGGTTGTGTGTGATGCCCAGGGCATAATAATGAATGTGTGTGCTGGCTGCCCTGGAAGCTACCATGATTCCCATATTTGGCATCTGACACGGCTGTACCAGACATTTGCCAATGGGGACATCCCTCAAGGTTACCTAGTGGGGGATGCTGGCTATGCACTGGAGCTGTGGCTGATGACACCCATCAGAAACACACACACACACCTGAACAGGAACACCATAATGAGGCACACGCACAAACACGAAATGTAATCGAGCATGTGTTTGGGCTGCTCAAGTCACGGTTCCAATGCCTGGACACATCTGGTGGAGCCTTGCAGTACTCACCAACTACATATACCCAAATTGTCATGGTATGTGCTATGCTACATAATATGATCCTGCGAAAACAGCTGCAGCAGGACCAGCATAGGCCTGGGCCAAACAGCCCCCCACCATTGCCAAGGCCATCACAGGCAGAGTGTGACTCAGAGGAGGAACAAGCTGAGCCTGCCCCAGTAGGCAGAAGGAGGTGTGCCCAGTATGCCCTGGCCTTGGCAAAGAGGCAACGCATATTACATACACTGGCCCAGTAGGAACCCTGGAAATTATACCTCTCTCCGACATGCACAAAGAGTAAAAGGGATGCCTAACATGACACTACCTGTCGTCAAACATGTATAGGGAGTGTAGTATGTGCATCCAACATAGGCAGTCCTGCAGCAAAACCCAAGGCATGATTGCCATCTGTTAAGCAATATAAAGCAATGCTAAACAGCTTTCACCACCAATCAGTATATGTAAACAAAATTGCACACACTAACTAGCACAACTGTGGTCAATGTTGACCAATATTGGCCAATGTTCAGCAATGTTGGTTAATGTTGAACAATGTTGGACAAACGTGGTCTAAGTTGGGCATGTCCGAACAAAAGCCAACATGCTCATATTTGCCCACTGGCCCGTAAGCAGTCAGGTCTGCTCAGTATGAAAATATAAAGCAGTGACAGGCCTCAAACCCAGGATAATGTACACTATAGTCATAGTACTGAACCACTAAACCACGACAATATGTCAGTGGTCAGCCTGTATGAAGAAATGTTGATAGGTCTATGCAAAGTATCTCATGGAAACTCTGCAGGCATAGCATAATCCCCGTTGAGTTATGACACAAAGGTGAGCCCTGCAGTAAGAATAGAACCTGATCTTCAACTCATAGATAGTATAAATGTCAATAATGCTCATGCTCACACACATCTACAAATGTAGTGGACCTCAGACAGCAAAATAATGAAAGGTCACACTGGGTATGCTCACACACTTGAATAAATGAGACAAATTTCAGGCATCAAAACACTGAAAGGCAGAACTGGGCATGCTCACACACTTAGGCCCTGACTGAGTACAGCAGTGGGCCACACATATCCAGCAGTTGCACGTGTTAACCCAGGAACCTCACACTATCCACCAATCTGCCTTGTGCACACAGTTAAATGACAATAGACACATATATAATATAGAGGAACCCTGTCAAAATCAAATATGTTCTGCAGATACTTAGGTTTTTCATAGTAAGTGGGAAAGCAAAGAAGAAACAAAACCTGCAATCAGTATCATCAATAAACAATGTGCATCCCGAACAATATCACAGGTCCAGAGGCTGATATTAGGCTATCTGCCCTAGGGTATGTTCAATCCTAGCCAGAGTGTGTTTGGCTATTGCAACCTTGTTAGATTAGTAGACTGTGCCTGTGAATAGGAGGTCACATGAGATAGCCCATTTACATTTACTTTAATGTGCCTCTGTCTAGCAGGGACACAGAAGATATTCCAGGGGTAAACATACGATCACCCATCCACTCGTCAAGATGTCTCCTGTAGGTGGTCAGTGGTGGGCCTTACGTATGCGGGACTGGGATCCCATTCCAGATTGAGTGGAGCCTCTGGGATAGCAATCTGTCCATCCCACATGTCTTATTAACATCTGTGCTGAGGTTTACGCCCCTGGAGCATGTAGCTCCAAGGGATGTGGATATCCTGAGGTGGATCATGTCCATGAAATCTTGGTTGGAGATGTCTTTAAACAACAGGCACATATTGCATTCGAGTAGGCGGTAAGTGACTGAGTATAGCTGGAGTTACGGTAGCCGAAGTGCGCAGGCCATCTGTGTGAGTCCCTAGATCTACTTGGTGAGGTAATCTGTGGCCATTACAGTTGCTGCAGGTGTCAGGTAAGGTACATCCCAAATGGGGCATTGTATCCAAGCATGGGCCTGATGACTATAGGGACACAATGACCCACTTGATTTAGATGTGAAACTTCATGGGATAAGGTGGGCTATATAGAAGGTCTGTCTAACCACTTTGGCAATGTGATTGTCAAAGGTGAGAGTACTAAGTACTCGTGTCCCCAAAGCCATAACAACTCCTACCATACATAATGGATTACCACCAAAATGGTAATGTGTGGGCACGTTGTCATTCCCAAAGGGGATGCCTATGCATCTAATGGCATTTAGCTGTAGGCCATGGCTCTGGCACCAGTTATCCATCTCTGTGAGACCCTTTTTGAGGATGCTTGTGCCAGCTGGAGAGTTGATTATGGCACCCAGTATGCAGTCATCTGTGAACATAGTCAGCCATATTCCTCCTGTGATAGCCTGTACATCAGAGAAATATTTACTGAACAAAACAGGTCACAGGACTGAGCCTTGTGGGATGCCACATGTAACTGGTGTATAGTCAGACATGGCACCTGCAAAAATTACCATGTGTGTGCTAACCCTGATCCAGTTAGCAATCCATTCTGTGACATATGTGTCGATATCGAAGCTGGTCAGCTTATGTAAAATGTCCGAGTGGGGTATTGTGTTGAAGGTGTATGCAAGGCCCAGGTAGGCTGTGTGGACATCCTTCTCTACATCTATGGACCTGTTAACTGTTCAAAGAAGTTGAACAGGGTCAAGAGGCAAGATCTGCCCACAACTAAGGCGAGATGTGTAGGATCCAGTGTCTGTATGTTCCCGATGTCTATGTGTATGACTTCCATGATGATACGCTCCATAGCTTTGCAGACCAGGCTAGCTAGGCTTATAGGGCGACATTCTCCATGGTCCACTGTGCCACCATCCCTGTGGAGCAGGAACACTGTTGCTGTATGCCATTCCTTGGGTACACATCCAGTAGTGACTCTGAAAATGAACAGTGACCTAATGTGAGGGTTATGTTCATCATGAAGCTTGTGTAACATGCAGGCCGGGACACTGTCTGGTCCCATTGATGCTGTGATGTACATCTGTGATGTCAGGGAGGCTACACCCTGTTGGGATGGACATTTGTTGTGTAGGGGGGATGTGGGTGGAGACATTTGCACCAAACCTATTTGCCAGGATGTTAGCAATGTCTGTGGGTCAGTGTATGTTTTGTCAATATGCAGTAACTCACAGCATATCTTTGAGTTTCCACGCAGGTTCCCGACATAACTATAGAAGGCATTGTGATTGTCCTCAGTGTCTGGTACAGATCTCTGTTAGCAGCATCCCTTACATGAATACATGAGTGATCATAGCTTTCTGCCAGTACTGATCAGAGATGCATTCCCATGTTGGTATTGTGCTCTATCATGTAGTAGCCTCCCCCTTATGTTGTATTGGTTATGAATGTCTAGGGTCCACCAGACAGGTCCCCTGCCTTTGGAGGAGTGAGTCATGTTGTAATTTGTGATAGCACGATCCATGCATTCCAGTAGGTGTTCAGAGAATGCATACATAAAGGAATCAGCGGTCTGAGCCATAGTTACTACTATCTCAGGTCTTTGTAGGATACCACCTTGGTTTGTAGAAGTGTGACGTCTGCTCTGAGAAGTTCTTCACAGGGATAACCTACTATAGGTGTGCAGATGGGATATGGATGTTCAGTGAGATAAATGTATGGTCTGACCTCACCAATGAGGGGCATACCTCTGGTGTGGAACATAGAGTCCCCATGTTGGTGATGAGCAGGTCCAATATGTTCTCCCCACTTGTGGGTGTGGTGACCAGGTGCCATAGCATTTGAGTCTATATATGCTAGCAACAGTTGTGCGAGGGTGTTGGTGCCTGTGTAGTATTCCCAGTCAATGTTTGGATAGTTGCAGTCACCCAATATAATGGTGGTTGGAGAGACCTACATATCCCCCAGTGTTCCCAGGAATACTGAGTGTGGTACCCGGGTTTGGGAGGGTGGTCTGTAGCAGGCTACAAACTGAAAGGCAGGTTTGCCCACTGTCAGTTGCACATGAATGGTCTCTGATGCTTCGTGCAGTGCTAATAACCTGGAGGTGTGTGTATCTGTGATGTATATGTATACAGCCCCAGTAATGTTGGCCAGTCTGAGTCATGTGTCCGAAAAGCATGGTATGAAGTACAACCTGGTAGTGCTGTTGTACTGTCGTGAACCTGAACCAGGTGTCTGTCACTGCACAGCTGTTGACATCCACCATACTGAGGAGAGTCCTGAGTGTGTGCATTTGAGGGTTAGACAGCAGGTGTTGAGCAGCATTACCCTTAGTTTTTATAATCTTGTAACGTGTATGGAGGTGGGTTGTGTCATGAGCCTTGCTTAAAAAAGTCACTATTGGGGTGGCAAGAGCCTCAGCCAGTATTTGAAAATCTAGGTGTGACAGGTGCAAGCCGCCCATAGCAAAGCTACGCGGCATGTCGAGCATGTCATCCCAGGATGACAGACACTGGATCCCCTTTGAATGATACCAATATGTCAGACAAAAGTGATCAGTTTGTCTGTATACTGTGACATCAGTCCTGGTGAGGGTAAGATGATACACAAGGTCAGGGTCATACTGTTCTGGGCGACATGATCAGAGAGCTCATCTATGTCACATGTCATGTAGTCCAGGGAGGAATGTCTAAGGTTATTCACACCAGCATGGACAATGATAGAGCCATATATGTACTTGCTGTGGAGTGACCTGAGTGTATGTGTTATGTGGTGGATCTTGGCACCCGACAAACAGCTCAAAGTGACCTTCACCTTGTACAGCCTGGTGAGTGGGACATCAGTGTGTCTGGCAATAAGAGTCACCTATGAGAAGTGTATTAGGTGTGTTCCTTAGCCCTAAGGGCAGTGACTGTGTGGCACACTGACTTTGTGAACTATGTGATATGTGGGTAATGTTGTGGGGTAGCGTTTGGTTGTGTGACTGCTTTGGAGGTCTCCGCCGTTTAGGCTGAATTTATGTAGTGCCTCCGATGTGTGGTAATGTATTGTCTGTGCTGTCGCTATAGGTCTATGTGAGACAGAAGTTGTGGTGTGTGTGGCTCCCTTCACCACCTGATAGACTGTGCCAGTCATGGGTCAAGAGAGCTCAGCCCCCTGTCTATCTATATAGTTGCATCTCTCACATATATCTGAGTTTGTTGGGAGGAGGAGAGGTTGTCTGTGTACATGAGGCAGTTGTAACATTGCATCAATAGTCCAATAATCACCAGCTGGACTGGAGAGTACACATGACGCCGACCTTCAGACATGCCAGGATATTATGATGACATATTCTGTTGACTGATCACACAGGATCAGTAGGGTGGTAAGTGTGTAAAAGAGCACAACAGGGGTGTAGTGCTCATATTTGTCAGTGTTTTTGAAAGATCATCTGTGAATGAGTCCAGACAGAACCATGACACTGCGTTCAGATATGTCATAAATAGCAATGTACACATATATATGTCCTGAGTCAGGGACAACTGTACCTCACTGACAATTCCAACAGCGTGTCAGACAGGCCCATACATACATACCCACCTCACACTGACAAAAGGCCCTATCATCATACCAGGAGATACCACACTTGGATGGGTATACAGCACCTCCCAAAGCCAAAAACATGGCATCAGTTGGATTACATACTTCCCCTATGTGTGACATAAGTGAACTACAGAACAAACATACCCTGCACCCGAACAGTCTGTCGAGCCCCACCCACACTACCGGATCTGAAACTGTTGAATGTGTTACAGCAACATATGGCACACCCCAGAAGTGTTGGTGCACACCAGACCATGGGAACTAACGTCCTATAAGCCTATGAGGTCTGAACTGCAAGGCCATATAGTCCAGCATGATTGAAGTCATAAACAGAGCTATTGCATGCCGACAAACACACAACCCTACCAACCATGGTATGTTCATGGGCAGATCATGGTTCCCAAACCTGCTAGGCTGTTTTTAAGGCACCCACCCAGGACATGCATCACTGAAAGGAACTACACACATCCCACATAGACTCTGAATAGCCCTTACTCAACATACCAGACACATGTCGTATCCACAAAGTCAACAATTTGTGCATAAATATGTATTGTCATATGAAGGAATGGCAATTTGTCCACGGATAGATCACACAAGCCATGAATAGTGGAGTCCTCTACAAGCTGGTAACACCTGCTGACCCACATGGTTCATTACTGGGATTGGGTAAAACAAAGTGCACACACATTACCATTTCCAGTCTGATGATGTCAGCAACCTACAAATATTGCAGGAGACTAAAAGCAACCCAAGAAAGTATATAGCGCGTCATGTAAATGTGTGTCTCTGTAGTAGCATAATATAGTTTGGTAGGGGTTTGAATCCTGCAAATGTTGAGTGTAGGGATGTGTGTGATCTCTTTGAGAAGAGTGGCCTTTTTGGAGCCTAGCAAAACACATTCAAAGAGGTAGATTCCGCTTTGGCAAATCTGATGATGTCAGTATCTCACAAATACAGCAGTGGAAATGTAAACTTCCAGTAAAGCATATAGCGCATCGTGTTAATGTGCATTTCTCTAATAACATAACATAGTTAGGTAGGAGTTTGAATCTTACAAATGCTGAGTGTGTGTGATTTCTTTGAGAGGAGTGGCCTTTTTGGAGCCTAACAAAACACATTCAAACAAGTGGATTCCTCTTTGGTAACTATGATGATGTCAGTATCCCACAAATACAGCAGTGGAAATGTAAACTCCCAGTAAAGCATATAGCTCGTCATGTTAATGCATGTTTCTTTAGTAGCATAGCATAGTTAGGTAGAGGATTGAATCTTGCAAATGCAGAGTGTATGTGTGTGATTTCTTTGAGAGGAGTGGCCTTTTTGGAGCCTAGCAAAACACATTCAAAGAGGTAAATTCCCCTTTGGCAAATCTGATGATGTCAGTATCCCACAAATACAGCAGTGGAAATGCAACTTCTAATAAAGCATATAGCGCATTTTATTAATGCATATTTCTTTAGTAGTATAACATAGTTAGATAGGAGTTTGAATCCTACAATTCCTAAGTGTGTGTGTGTGTGTGTGTGTGTGTGTGTGTGTGTGTGTGTGTGTGTGTGTGTGTGTGTGTGTGACAGTGTTGATCAGAGTGTTGTGGGTTTTGCTTTGACTAATGTATGACATATCAGTAAAACAACAGTATGTGCATTGCACACGTCAAGTATCTGTGTGGCAAATACACAGATGTACATGTGACCTCAATTGTTAACTGTGTGGCAAAGACATAGATGTACATGTGACCTCAATCACATCACAGGTGTGAAGCCTGCCTTCCACACTAATACATCTGTTACCATTGACAGTCTGTGGTGCTGCTTCACACACCGTAGGTCACATATGTATGTATGTAACACGGCCAGCCACTGTAGCGATCTGTGCCCTAGGTCATCCATATCACACACACATGACAGTGTGTATAGAATAGTGTGGGTGAGGGTTCATGCCTGGGGCATATCAAAGACATGTTCAAACACAACGCAGTCTGTCAATAATGGGCATTCAGTATAGGTGTACAACAACCCTGTGGATATGTATACGGACCCCTTATTGCTTATGTGATACACTGACGGACATCAGCATACTCTTGGGAATGTGAATACCAGAGGACAGATGACATCACATGTGGCTGTATATACACATCTGTATCCCTGCTACATGTCGTGGGCTACAACCAATGTGGTACTGTCAGGTCACCATGAGTAGTAAATGTGGATGACTATGCTATAGGTGGCGCATAGTTTCACAGCATGGGTTTGTCAACAGGTACCTGTCTGTATGTTACCCTTGTGGAGGATGAGCGTCTAATCCAGAGAATGCATTGTAGGCCACTCTATGCATTAGTAGATGTGGATGGACATATCCCTAGTGTGTCTGCTAGTACCTAGGATGGCCACATCCCTACAGGAGTGGTCATGGGAATGTGTGGCAGTCAATACCACTGGTAACTGGTATAGTATAGTACTGGAAGGATTCATATGCTACTGTGTACCCTAAAGCTGTGCGTCAGTTGTCAAAACATCATCTAACAATTGGTTAAAATCAGGCTGTTGAGATTATGTACACTACCAGAATGCAAACCAATGACCGATATTAACGCTACCACCCACAGCATAGTGTCAAACCATGTCATACACACATGTGTACCCAAGTTGTAACATATGTGTAGTAAAATGCATACTGGCCACCAATAGGACATATGAGGTGTTAACACTGTGTAATACAGGGCATGTCACCCTTCCCATCTGTTCTCCATGCACATACATGCAGACAGTGCACCTCCACCATGTTCACAAATGTACACCTGCAAATCTGTGCTACATACATCACACACATACCGTCCACTCACCAACACATGCTGTCAGTACCACACACATCAGCCAAGTGGCACATGGGTGGACGGTCCATGTTTGGAATTAACCCTGGTGTAAACAATGCTACATTGATATTCTCAGCTTTAATGCATCATGCCTGCTCAGATATACCTACAAGGATATCATTACACTTTACTGTTGACAACATGATAACATTGCTACACTGCTATTAGGTCACCCTGTGCATCAGCACCATGTTAGCCTGTTCCTCCATCACAGTCACAGATGACAGGAGGTGGCACAGTTTCATCATATGCACAGGGTGTGTTATTGGTTTGCCAGAGCCCGACATAGACCCATCCAATCGACATGTATATGTGTGTGTGTGTGTGTGTGTGTGTGTGTGTGTGTGTGTGTGTGTGTGTGTGTGTGTGTGTGTGAGGGACAACAGCACAGTATGGGTCAGTGTTGATGTGATGTGTGTGTATGTGTTAGCCCTAGGTGTTTGGATTATGTGTGTGTGTGTCTGCATGCACACAGTTCCCCCTTGTGGCTGCCTAATACGAAAGATTGTGGGACAGCCACAGACTGTACCTGCCAGGCTGTACAGATCACTGTCTCTGGCCATGGACACGGTACCTGTGCCTGGCAGGGGTGACAAGGACAGTATCAGGTACTACGACAGACTGGGTACTATCGTCAGAGGCAGAGGGATGTTGACTGGACCCATGTCTCTGCTGGGACTGGCCAGAGCCTCGTGCATGTGGTCATCTAGGACGGTCTATCAACAGGCCAGCCCCAACATTGCTGGGGCTGGTGCTGCCACTACGGGAGCGACTGGGACTTCTGTGCCATCCACGATGACTGCTAGCTGATGAAGTTGCTGGCATATGTCCATGTCCATGTCTCAGCTGTCCTGCACTGTCCTGGTGCATGGGCATCACATTGCGGAGGACATATAGTGTCTCCCCCCAACGTCTATCAATGACCTCGGTGTAATTATGTATGGCACTGGCAAGGTCATGAATACTGTCATTGATAGTGGTATTATGAGCCCTCTGCACCCTAAGTCCCTGCCTGGTGTACAGTTCCATATGTGCCTGTGCCTGCATTACAGCCCTGAACATACCTGAGGTTGTGAGACCTGTGGGGGCATGTCTGCCAGGGGCATTACGACCAGCAGTGCTCCCACGAGAACCCCTGGGCATATGCCTATGTAGTACCATTCCAGGTGTCTGGGCATGGCTGCTGTGTGGGGTTGCATGTGCCATTGATACCACACTATCCTGGTCAATGCCTACCGTATGCTGTTCCTCAGCTAAGACCATTGGAGTCGAGGGATGTATCGGCAGTATGTATGTGCACATAGATGGGGTGGAAAGCTGTGTACTGTCAATTAGCGGACCAATGACGCACCCTGTCAAACCTGTCTGTGCCACAACACATGTATCATCATGTCCACTATTTGTGGCAGTGACGTCAGGTTCCCTGCTGCACTCATCCAACATTACCTCAGGACCTGTGAGAGGGAGACAGGAAACACACTTTACCATCTGTACAGGATGTACACATTCACACATGAACACATGCACACATGTGCACATGAACACATGAACACATGCACACATGCACACATGAACACATGAATACATGCAGACATGAACACATGAACACATGAACACATGTACACATGCACACATGAACACATGAGCACATGAACACATGAACACATGCACACATGCACACATGAACACATGAACACATGCACACATGCACACATGCACACATGCACACATGAACACATGTACACTTGCACACACGAACACATGCACACAGGCACACATGTCCACAAATGCACTCATCACTACAACACACACACACACACACACACACACACACACACACACACACACACACACCACCAGAAGTCCAGAACATACTCAGTAGCGTGTGATGGTGGGGTACAGCATCACAAGGCAAGCAATTATATCACACGTGTCAGCATGCAGGACATGTGTTTCCCAACAGCATGCAGTGGTGTGTTGACAGCCCTTGACAATAACACTATACCTGTGTTTGATGCATGTGTGTTGTTGTTCATTGTTTGGCCTCACCCTGGAATGCACTGTGTACATGGACACGACAGTGCTGTGCAAGTGTTATAAGCTCTGCAATGTTCAGTGCACCATCTCACACAGATGTACACACCATGGCTGGATGTGTATCGGTGTATCACATGGATAGCCATGTCTGATGAGAGCATCTGTATGTTCAGCAGATAATTCTGGACACAGGATTAGCACATGCATGCAATGTATGCACACGGAATGAGTAGTGCATGTCTACCTGATAGAATACCGTTGCTCAACATGCCCATTGTACAGTGGTTACGGTGCGTGTGGGACAGGATGTGGACATGCCAGTGCCAGACATGACATGGCATGGTACAACACACCTGCAACATTACACATCACACAGACACAGTGTGTGTCATGTGACCTATACACTCAATTGCATGACAAGATATATATGTGTCACATGGTACAAATGGTGATTGCTATGCATACCGTGTATAGTTGCCTATGTTTGCACACACACAACACTGAGGTGCATAGCAGGTCATGCTATATGTAGTACTGTGGTCACTGTGACTGGATGGGGTGTACTACCATGGGCCATCATCATGCAGCATCACGTGGTCACTCAAGGCTACTAATGTGTTCCAGACCAGCACATATCAAGCTGTACTAGACATGCAGTACCATGGCTACATTCACCATTTCACAGCCAGTTGTTATATGGGTTTGTAAGGTGCACAATAGGGGGCATTGCGTACCATGAATGTGTACTGTGTTGAAGAGTGTTGCACAGCCACATGTGAGGCATCTACCCCTCAGGTATGTTACGTGTGCTGTGTGGATGAAGTGTGGGATACTGTAGTTTGACCTTACAGTGGACGTCTGAATATGCCATGTGTGGCATGTTAAAGTGTACTGCATATGACAGTGTTGTGTATGTTGTGTGCATGTGTATCGACTCGGCCTATCCAATGTCCACATCAGTGTTGACACACTTCTGTGGACTGCTCCTTTTATTGTATGTGCTTTAGGCAGCTACCCACATTACTGGGATGTGCATAGTCTCACAGCAAACATCCACAGCATACATTATGCATATGTGTGTTACGTGTACATGGCCTACACCTCACCTATGATATGCACATTTAATTAGCAGTATTAAAGGTAGAACACACTCACCAGCATGGGCCGTCTGCCTTGCTGTCACACCAGAGGGGCCTACTACAATATGAGACACATCATCAGTGCTAACAACTGTGTCATTGCTACTGTGTGTTCGCAATCGTACAGTACTACAACGGTTGGCAGTCACAGGCCTACAGATTGTATTCCTATTTATTAACATTGCACAACACTAGGCACCACATCTTATAACTACACAGTACACACCTCACATAAGCAACAACAATTGTGGTAACAGTACTCTACAGCTATGCCATGTTACCTGCATGCTCTGTGTCAGCCTGCTGGGTGACTCCGGCCTCCATGATGACACATGTTAGTTGTTGCAATTGTTGTTGGCCAGGAGCCACCTGGCTCAGGAGCAGCTCCTCCACTCTGGTGAGGGGGGGGTGGATGGCTACCCCCCACCTGTGGCAAGCTGCTGTCTGCAGATATCAGACGCATGCTGCCGGACATGTCTAATTAAATCATTGCAGTGATGGCGTACCTGCTCATATGTCCGGTTATACATGCCTATGTCATTTACCCGACGGACAAGCTCCTGCCACAGCACAGTCCGCTCCTGCTGGTCCTGGCTGGTTCTGGAGAACAGCAGGGAATACTGCTGCACCAGGCTTGCAGTTAATGCCTCCTCCTCCGCCATGCTATAGGCAGGATTTCTATGGTGGGACATAGCCCTGGAAGACAATGAAACAAATTGTGTGAGCATGTCATGAGGCACACATATATTACTAATGTACAGTTATCACTTAATCACCATGTATAGCAACCTATTGGCTGTTAGAAGATACACACTTTCAACAACGCATGTCAGTACTCAACACACAACTGGCTGACAGTGCCTAGCACACTCTATATATCTAACCACGTTTTGCACAACATCAATCTTACAACAGTATGTAATACTACACTACAGTACATGGCACACTGTATGTAACACAATGCACAACCCAAACACAGGAGGTATATATCATGCTAATGCATCATGATAAGTGTTATCCATTGCAATGATTGTGAAGTCCAGTGACAGTCTCACTAGTATACCACACTAGTTATTGGTGGCAGACCCCTGCCTAACACATGTGCTCATTGATGAATATAGGTGGCATACTGCTGTACTGCACTATACATGTTTCCAGATACACGCCTATATCCTGTAACACACATATGACCAAGGCCATGGTACAGGCATAAACACACACACATATCAGACATACACACCGGACACATAGTTATGGCAACACAGGTGACCTTTACCTGTGTACCTTACAGTGCTGTGTGGCAGTAGTTATGAGACTGTTTGCCTGAGGTATGTAATCTCTGAGGACTACAGGGGACACATGGAACAGTAGTTCCAATCAGTGTGGATGTAGACCATACTGTGCTGTTTAGGCATACAGCCGCAAGTAGTACTACAGTTCATACAGGGGTTGGATTCACCAGCAGTAGCACTCAATAAGCATGCATGCACTGCTTTGGCCTACAATGGGCACTATAGTCAACAACAAGGCACTATGTCAGGACATATGGCATACAGCTTTGTCAGCCTACCAATTGTATACACAGCTTTAACTGTGATCACAGCTAGGGCACATACTACCATGACAAATACAGTTTCCCACTACGCTAGCACACATAAACCTAATTCTGATACATTCACCAACACAAGCACCATCACACTTAGTCAAGCTCACATAGCAATTCTGGTTACAGGTACATGTGGGTGTGTATCACCTCATAGGTAGGTATGAGGCTATTGGCCCTAGGGCCTATGGAAGCCTAGCCATACGCTACCCTGGCCTGTGACACACAGGCCATTGCATGTCACGTGGTCCTGTCAAGCAGTGTCACAGAGGTGAATGCCTGGCTGTATTCACTATCTCCCATACAGTCTTCATGATTAATTAAGATGACTGCTCTTTGGGAGCTTTGTTTGATATGGATAGTTGGTTTGTTCCAGGGTATGGGATTTCTCTGTGATGGGAACCTATTCCTCCAGCATGTTCTGTTTATTGTGGTCAGAAGGTTTGGGCCCCAAGAGCATGTAGCATGTAGGGATTATGATCCAATTATGTGCAGCATGTCCAACAGCTCTGGTTTTTACATAGCTTACTATGACAGGCAGTCATCACCTCTGGGTAAGCGGTATGCGACACAATGTAGTTGTGGGTTTGTGGGATGGTCTGCATAGTGCATCTGTTTGGGGCTGGTATTACTCTTTGTGAGGTATGTCTTTGTCGTTTCCTGTAGGTTTGGATGTCTTGTGAGGTACATACCACATGGGGCATTATACCCTGTAATGGGCTTTATGTGTAATGGGTTGAAGGGAACACTTACCTATATTTCCCTGGATGACACACCTTTTGTGATGAGATGAGACAGATTACATGACTAGAGTGTCACTGTGATTATCGAAGGGGAGACTACAGTCCACCTGTGTCCCATGGTCTCTTATCACACTTTCGGTATTAGGTAGACTACCACCTATGTGGTGGTTCATATGTGCGGAGCTTTTTCCAGTAGGGATGCCACAGTGTCAACATTGAACTGGGGTCCACAGCTTTGTCAACAGCCATCTGTCACAGTAATTATGACCCTGTTCCTCTCTCTCTCTCTCTTTATATATATATATATATATATATATATATATATATATATATATATATGGATCTACCTGACAACATCGACAGTGCATATCACCGACAACGACATCACCAACACCACATAATCGACAGTTCACAAACATGACACCTCATACACTAAACACATCATAACAACAACCAACAAACAAAACAAATCCTCTGTCCAAAAACCACACACACAACACAAGCACACCAAAATCCTAACAAACAAACACTAAACCTTACATACACAACTATCTACAACCCTAACTGAAACCCTAACCCTAAGGTCCGTCACTATCGCACTCTCACCTAACCTGCGCCCTAACCCTAGCTCACTTAACCCGCCCCAACCCAAAAAATATCACTACTGCACCCTTACCTAACCCGCTCCCTAACCCTAACTCACTTAACCCACCCCTATCCCTACAGACCGTCAACATCGCACACTTACCTTACTCGCACCCTAGCGTCACTACCGCATACTTACACATCCTTTCCCCATCTCGGTGTTCTCCGCATCGGTGTTTTCATCCGTCGGTCTTCTGACTTGTCGATCTTCTGGCGTCGGTGATTTCGTTGTCGGTCTTCTCATCTGTCGACGTTCTCAGGTAGACCCATATATATATATATATATATATATATATATATATATATATGTACACATATATATATGTGTTTCTGTTGCATATGTTTACAGACATATACACAATCAAACATTGGTGTATATAGTGATATCCATATAGGCACATAAGCGGTCCACCTTTCATGGTGGGAATGTCAATTATGTGAAGGCTGCGAGGTATACTGTTATGTACTCATATTCCACAGTGTTGTGTGGAATGCATTGGAGATGTACTTAGCACACGTAGCTTTAGCAGGCCTCACTGGCTGCAACACTGCGAGCCTGACAATTCATACCCACTGCGTTTAACCACAGTTCATATACCAGCACTGTATGCTGACTTGTTTGCCACACACTACAACCTACACTGGAGTACGAAATGAAAAGCCTTCAACAACATTTGTATGTCCACCCTTCACAAACAGTTGCAGTGTGTCCCTTGCTCTATGCACATGTACAGATGCTAATATATGTGACACAGGCAGATTTCGCCATATGTGTGTGCCATACACACACAAGGTCCACACTGTTCTGTGTCCATGGACCTCACAGCTGACCTGCTGAGCCCTGCTGCAATATGAACAGGTGTCACATGTAAGCACACAGTAATATTAGAGGGTGTATATATAGCTGACACTACTTATTTGCCATACTAGCCTTGTACAGCTGTTGTCAATACTAACCTACATGTTGATATGACTATCATGCATTTGTTACTCTGTCACATCCATGGTTTTATAGCTGTATGTGCTACACCCCCAAACAGACATTGTACACACTACTGTACAGGACACAGATGACATGGTTCAGATGTTTGACATTTAATGCTGAGCTACATATGTCACACTTGTGTCCCACTGCACACAGCTACACACAAAAATGTCCATGGCAGTATATTTGCAGGGCATCTGTGCATAGATACATACTGCTGCCACATATTGATGTTTCAAATTATGTAGTATAGTCTTCAAAAACATCTACTACATGCCAGTAAATACATATCTGTTACATACCTTTCCTTTGTATGTGCTTGTAGTTCCCACGTTGCTGTGTCTTCAGCTTTGATTGATGTTTTTTTTTTTTTTTTTTTATTTTATATTGTATTAGTTATTTTTTTCCCACTGGTGTGGGTGGGGGTGTGTGTCTCTCTCTTTGTCTCTGTCGCTATCTGTCTCTGTCTCTCTCACTCTGCAGCTGCAATGTGATGATTGCATGTGTGGCCAGCAAGTACTGCCTGCTTATATAGGTATCTGCACCAAATGGTGTCCGCCATTTGGTGATTGCATGCAGCCTGCTGCGTGGTAATTGCAGTATTCACTGTCATAGCAACCCATTGCTATAAATTGCTATGTTAGGTAGGCGTAGCCCTTTCAGCTTTTCAGAGTGGGGCCCATGCTTCTTTGCTGTGGAGACCGATGTGTAAGTCAGAAGGTTGGTATGGCTCTTATATCTGACACTAGGGGTGTAGCCAGTGATATTTTTGTTGTACTCTGACCTGGATGTTGCCACTTCCACTACACAGTTGTCAGTGTAGAATTGTACTCACCCTTACATTTGCTAACACAAGATACATAGGGGTATGTAGTTTCTTTACTACTGATACAATTTACTGCCATACATAAGTAGTTATTGGGATGTATTCTTTTGGCACATGAACTGTTTGTGAACTGGTATAATGTGATCATTTATTCACATACTCAACTGTGTGGGGGTTGTGTAGTGCTGCTGTAACAGTATTTACTGCTAGAATGTCTGGTTCTGTTATCACAGTCATGTAATGCAATTCCACAACAACTGCTGGTATAGTTCCACAGGACAGGCTTTGTGTTATGGCATTCCTACCTTTACTTTATATTCACACATTCTGGTACATGATATGTATTTTTCAGCAACATCTTACTGTACACATTGCACTCATGTAATGCAGTTTCACAACAAGTGCTGGTACGGATCCACAGAACAAGCTTTGTTTTATGGCCTTACTATTTTTCCTTTACATTCACTCATTGTAATGCATGATATATTTATTTCAGCACCAGGTTATTGTATATCTGTTATGGCTTAGTGGTACTTCATGCAGTCTAGTGTGTCCAAGGTCTGGGGTTCGAGACTGACAGAGGTGTTTTATTTTGCTGCTGAGCAGAACAAGGGCCCTGACATACAGAGTGATTAAGGCACTTTTAAGCAGTTGTAAGTGGGTTTGCGTGGGTTTGCGTGATGCTTAGCTAAGCGCACACATGCGCACACTCGCTCAAACCCACTTACATCTGCTTAAAAGTGCTTACTCCCACTAACCCCCACGCTAATTTCTTTGAAAGAAAAGAAAATGGGGAGATAGGAAAGTGGTGAAAAAGGGGGCACAAAGAGGGAAAGACAGTAGGAAAACAAGCTTGGGATGTGCAGGATGGGTGTAGGGAAGGTCCATAGCTGCCCATTTCTTTACCAGCAACAACTGTGCATATGATGCTAATTTGGAGTGAAATTTGGAACCTTCCACCCCTGAGAGAGGAGGGTGAGGACAACAAAGTATGTTGTACTGCCAATTCTAATTATCTGTTTATGTGTCCAGCGGACAAGTGTGCAAAATGGGTAGCTATGTATGGGGCGTAATTTTTTTGTGGGTACAGATTGCCCTTTTTTTTTTTCAGGTGAGAGTGGAATGTGAGGTAGAGAAGTTGGTATATTTGGGGAGGTAAGTTGGGGAGGTAAACAGACAAGACAAACAAGACGCATACAGGGGTGGAGTATGACACATAGGGTAGGTGAACACAATTGATGGGGACGGATGTTTGGAAATCGTAAGCCCATGAGCCCACAGATGGTAACAGTGGGACTGAGATCCCCACCCATGGGCAGTCTCCACTGCACCTTCACAGCCCCGAGGGTGGCTGTGCTGGGGGCTGTGTAGGAGGGGCAGGCTCACCCATGATACACGCCACTCTCGTCTCGAGCTGGCATAGGGGATCAACGACTAAACGCTGGATATCCCTATGCACCACAACCTGGACCCTTCGGAGGGCGACAGGTGGCCCTTCTCCACCCACACTTGCAGGGGGGGACAAGCCCCATCCCCTGCAGTGCTTCCACCCAAAGGTGGCACAGGACCAATGGAGGGGGGTGGCCCGGGCTGGGCACCAGACCTGCTGGTGCCAGGTGCAATCACCAGCTGAGGAGGGAGAGGTGGATCCGCTGGGACCGGCCTTCCCATATGTTCTGTGTTTGGGTGTGTTAATTTACAACATAGACAACAGCATTCCAGATTAGTTGTAACAGCACGCAGTAATATTCCCATTAACCCAACACACCAGGGTTCCAGCAGTTGAACAGCAAGCATAACACATGCATATATTGAACGACAGTGGACATTACAACGGCATGCAGGGATGATTGGTGGCAACAGGCCACCAAGATTGTGGTGTTTGAACAGGGCATATGCATCAAAGTAAATGCAATTATTTATAGAACAATAGGACATATGTCCCAACAAATGTTTTCAGGTTACACATACCCATTGAGGTGTGGAATTGCATTGTTTATGCACATAGATTAGGGTGTAAAAAGAAACCTCCATTACCATCTTATAAGTACTTTTACACTTCACTACATTACTATTGACTGCAGGTGTATATCCTCTACATGTAATATTACACTAGGCAACTTGCATTAGAATGTGTAATGGTTTTGGATAGTTTATTATAGACCTGACCTATATCTGACATACTAACTGTCCAGGTTGCAGATGTTACTGCTACATACTTATATAGTTTATTTATATTTCAATATCTACATATCTGGATGTGCTCACGTAACATTTTCAGTTACAGTTCTACTGAACCCTACATTTCATGTAGCACACTCACATTTCTGGATAACACCTTGACAAGCTACTCATGTGCCAGAATTACCTATGCATCCCAGCCATTTAGCTACTGTTGGGGACTGTTATATGCTTCACAGCTACTCGCACTTCCTTCATCCACTTCATATGGGACTGCACAACCGTGGGTTGACAGCACTTATAACAACAGTACTATTTATTTGATGCAAGGGTACAACAACATTTCAATGTGGGTGACACAGACCCACTACAAGTATTATACCTTTATTAATTACATTGCACACTCATTTCTACAGGCTCTCTCCTTTATTTGTCATTACAGTGCATACGGAAGACCTATTCAGGACATATTATACCTTTATTGATAGATTACAACACTCTTTTTCAGGCTTACTCACTCACTATTTTGACAGTACATGCAGAGATACTATTCCAGACTTATTTTACCTTTATGTATGGGTTGCTACACTCTATTCCTGGCTCTCTGACTTGTGTTGTGTAACAGTTCAGGCAGAGGAGTTATTCAGGGCATGTTATATCTGTATTATTAGGCTACAACACATTTTACATGCTTTCTGACATTTATTATTTCACCTTTATTGATGGGTTACTACACTTTATTCCTGGCTCTATGACTTACGTTATATGACAGTACATGCAGAGAATTTATTCAGGGAATAAATGGTATATGCTTCACAGCTACTAGCATTTCCTTCATCCACTTAATATGGGACTGCACAACCGTGGATTGACAGCACTTATAACAACAGTACTATTTATTTGATGCAAGGGTACAACAACATTTCAATGTGGGTGACACAGACACACTACAAGTATTATACCTTTATTAATTACACTGCACACTCATTTCTACAGGCTCTCTCCTTTATTTGTCATTACAGTGCATACGGAAGACCTATTCAGGACATATTATACCTTTATTGATAGATTACAACACTCTTTTTCAGGCTTACTCACTCACTATTTTGACAGTACATGCAGAGATACTATTCCAGACTTATTTTACCTTTATTAATAGGTTACTACACTCTATTCCTGGCTCTCTGACCTATGTTATGTAACAGTGCATGCAGTGAAGTTATTCAGGGCATTTATATCTGTATTATTAGGCTACAACACATTTTTCATGCTTTCTGACATTTATTATATAACAATACATGCAGTATAATTACTAACCTGCCTGGTGGTGCAGCCTTAGCAGCCTATCTGCATAGGCTTGCTGATTAGTGGCATGGACACCTGCAGCTGTGGAGTAAATGAAGGGATAGTGAGACATACCTATCCATTTAATAGACTATCTTAGCATGTCTTACATACTGCATTCCATGGCTACCTACTCAGTACTGGGGCATCATGCATCCGACGGGCCTCCTGGATCCATTGGTTCAGTAGGTCCTGCTTCCATCTCCTCAGGTCTGCATGGTGGTGATGGACCTGCTCACCAGTCCTTGAAATGCCTGTGGCACTGGTGAGGTCATGAGCCAACCGGTTCCAAGCCTCTGCCTTATACTCCATTCCTTGGAACTGGCCCTGCAGGAGTCGAGACTCATGATGGTGGACGAGGAGCCAAACCATGTATTTTGAATCCTCAATGCCCCAGCGTTGCGCTTGGAAGCGACTACCCTCTCCAACACCAGACATTCTAACTGCAGATGCGAGCTACAATCAGATATGGCAAGTATTCCCGCCTATGGGGCTTAAATATGCCGCATTTCCAGCACTTTTTTGTGATTGTCCGCTTTTGAACATTTTCGGCTGACTGCAGACCTGCTTAGCAATGGTTAATATACCATTTACAAGTATATGTATGTTAACAGTGGATGCTTATCCTAAGCTGTCATGGCTTAGTAGTTCAGTACTTTGATTATGGTGCACAGTGTACCATGTTCGAACCTTGTCATTGCTTTTTTTTAATACTGTCCAGGCAGGCTAGGGGGTGTGGCTGTGTTTAGGCAGCTTTGCTCTACGTTGCTCCACATTGCTCCATGTTGCCCCACGTTGCTCCACATTGCCCTACGGTGCACTGGTTAGCGCGGTGCACAGCTCCGCACAAACTTATTGCGCTGGGTATAGTGCTGCTTAACTCTGGGCAACTGTATTGCACTGGGTAAAGCCCTGCTTAGCTATGGGCAAGTATATTGCACTGGGTAAAGCGCTGCTTAGCTGTGGGCAAATATATTGCCCTGGGTAAAGCGCTGCTTATTTACGTGCATTTATATGTCATGATTCTTCTTACATTTCTATATTTACATTTTGTTCACTGATACATAGGCCATTTCAATGCTTTTTAGTAATATTTTAGTCATTTATATGTCAGGTATTACTTCATGTGCTACCTTTAAACATAAAATTGAGGGGTGTGGTGGGTGTCGAACCGTGAATGCCTTCTCTTTGTGTGAAGGCTCTACCACTACGCTATTGCTATTTGAATTAATTTGCAAAAACATTTGGTATTATGCTCTACAATGTCGGCATTGCTGACTCTAGCTAAGCTATGTGCACACCCGAGCAATCACGCGCAAATACGGGCAGCTATATCAGGAATTGGAACTAAACTTCTATTTTGCAATTTATAACTCTACTGGGGATTTACAATGTGAGGGAGTTTTGTGTTGGGTGTGTTAACATGTGGGAGGATTATTACACTTTTCACATTTCACATACTTGCAGGGGTGTGTACCTAGGACTGCTCGGCAGTCGGACACGCCCACTGCCTCCCTGCACGGTCTGTGTTAGACTTGGACTGCTGTCAGCATGCCCTCATGAATATGCATGGCACGCTGATGTCAGTCTGTTCAACTGCAGTTTCCGAGTAAGACATTTTTAGTCTTACACGGTGGTTTCATGAATCTTTTTTTGCACAAGATACAAATGTAATTTATGAAAGCAATGTGGAAAGTGAGTTTTCGTTCATGTGTTTCTGATTTAGAAACTCATGCTTCTTGTAAGTTAAACACTGAGAATATGACATACAAAAGTGATTTTATTCCTGTGTGTAAGGATGAAAATATACAGCAATTTTTTTCTGCTTAAATAATTTTCAATATTTAAAGAGCTTGAAAAAGTGAATAAAAACAAGAAAGAAGGTAAATATAATTTAAGGAGAGAAAAATGGAAAAGTCTATTAAAGTTGAGCGAAAATAGGGAATTGGTGTTTAAACCATCAGATAAAGGGGGTAAATTAGTGGTGCTTCATTATAATCAGTATGTGAATATGTGTTATATAAGGAATGTTAAAGTTTTATGCCTTGGAGCTGGGATGTTATAAAGAAGCAGTAATTAAATGCAAAGAACTGCTAATTGAGGGGTTAAGACTAAAATATTTCTCACAAGAGGATTTATATAAAAAATTTGCAGTTAAAGATAACACTATGGCATACTTTTGTGTCCCTAAAATAGACAAGTTTAGTGGATCCACCAGGATGTCCCATAGTCTCTGCATGCAGTTAGTTTACATATAACTTGGCTCTTTTTTTTACATTCCTACTTAAAAGAAGAAGCAGAGAAGTTAAGGTCTTGTATCAAAGATTCCTTTGATTTTTTTTTAAGTAAAATCAGAAATGTAAAGTGGAAGAAGGACATGTTTTTCATTGTTATGGATGTTACCAGTTTATATACAAATAGTGAACGTGTACATGGCTTAGAAGCATATTATTTTTATAAGGACTTGCCTAGAACACATTTTATTATTGAACTAATGCATTTTTGTTTAAATAATAACATCTTTGAGTTCAATGGGGAACTTTATAGGCAGCTTTGTGGAGCAGCCATGGGGGCAGATTTTGCCCCCATGTATGCAAATCTCTTCATGGGCATGTTCAAAAACAAATATGTATATAGCAATGAATTTCTTAGGAAATATGTCATAAATTATTACAGATTTATAGATTTAATATTCATTTGTGAAGGGGGTGGGAAGAAGTGAATACATTTGTGCAAACAATTCAGATAAATCCCTATATCAAATCTGATGGAATACAGACAGATGTTTAAAGTAAATTTTCTTGATATAACTTTGCAAGGTATTAATGATGCCAGAATACAAACAAGTTTACACAGAAAATTTGAAGGGAATGGTCATATAATACATGGGGAAAGCTGTCACTCCCCCCCCCCCCACACACTATTAAATCTATCCCCATGGGGAATTTCTTAGAAGAAAAATAATATGTAGCGATAAAAAGAGTGTAAGAAGGAAATAGAAAAAAACAGCACACATGTTTGTAACCAGAGGTTACAAGGAAACAGTGCTGGTGGGAGGGTGGCCTAATGGTTAAGGTGTTTGCCTTACAAACACAAGGTACAGGGTTTGAGTCTCACAAGGGATAATTGGCTAGGCTTAAAATGGTTTGCAAGGGCAGTTAGCCTAGTACTAATCTATGAATCTATGAATCATATGGAAGAAAATAAAAGGAGGGTAATACAACAAAATGATACTAAAAGCAGGTGTAGCATGCAAGGCAGAGTGCATCAACAGGATAAACAAAAAATATGTTATGTGACCAAATATACAGTGTTTACAGAAGTTTTAATACATTTGATAAAATATTGGGGTATTTTAGAAAAAATAAATTCCTTAATATAGAGCAAATGAGTATCCCATGTTTTCTTATTAAAAAGGTAGAAGTATAAGAGATTTCTTGGTGTATGGCAAGTTTCAGCTGCCTGCAAGTCATAGGAGTTTGGGGGTAGGTGCAACAAGTACTTTCCCTTGTGGAAAGTGCAGTTGTTGCCAGTATGTAGTAAAACGATTTGATAAATTGAATGAAAAGTATTTTACATGCAAAGGGAGATTTTCCTTTGAGTACTGGAATAGTTTATGGTTTGAAATGTCCCTGTGATACGGTATACATAGGGGAAAGTAAAAAGTTTCAAACAAGAAGGAACATGTTAGGGATGTTAAGAAGGGAAAAGAAGACAGTCCTGTTGCATTACATTTTAAAGAATGTCACAGTGAAAATATACAAGGCTTACAAGCTACAATTTTGGGGCAAGTACAACAAATGTATGACTGACATTAAAAGACAACTTTGGAAGTTAGAATCTACTTTAATTCTGAAGTTTAACACTTTAATTCCATATGGAATGAATCAAGAATGTCATTGGAAATGTTTTCTTTAATTTGTCTATGATTGGTTAATTGTTTATAATCATGTTATTTAAATATAGAATATGTGTAGTAGGGATATACTCTGTAAAGGCTGAAGAGCCGAGGCGCTAGAGGAGCCTGCATTTTATGCTTTGTATTTACAGCTAACCAGATTTTATTGGATCCAGTGTGTGCTTATTTTACCTGTTTTATGGGACTATATTGTGGCTCTACTGCTGGACTGCACTATAATTTTAATAAAATATAAAGCTAATCACTGGCTTCTTTCCTTGTGTGGTGGTGAGCTTTTTTGTTTTATGCTCCTCAACAATATATGGCTTTAACTCCATTTCCACTTACTATGATGTGGAATTGCATATAAACCCTTGCGCTGAAGGGTGAACCATGTATGTACAATGCTGTTGTGTAGAAGTGGGCTTGAGAGCCCACTTGAAATTGAGCAATTCAGAGACAATAATTACTTGAGCATTCATTTGTATAATCTCCTCATCTAGACACCTGAATTTGTGTGATATAAGCGCAAAGGGAATGCAGTGAGCCTCATCTTACGATGAAAGAGAAGAGAATTGCTTCATTTATATCACGTTATCGAAAGATGAAAATAGCGAACGCTATCTCATCAGCCCCAAAACATCTAAACATGAAAATATCAAACAGTCAGAACAGAGAATTTTTTTCCATGGAAAAAAATTTGCTGCTCCAAAACACATACACACAACACAAGCACATCAAACAAACAGCAGCCACACGCATACACTTAAATTCCAACATCTAACGCTACACTAAACTAAACCTACACTACTATCTACCCACTTACCTTAACCCAAACCCTCACTCTAAGGTCCGTCACTATCGCACACATGCCTAACCCACACCCTAGCTCACTTAACCTGCCCCTAGCCCTAACATACCAACAATCGCGCACTTACCTGAACCCAACCGTAGCTTTCCACCACAGCGCTAAGAATAGCGAAGCCACAGAAACGGCCAACTGAATTCTTTGCCGAGGAAAGAATTCGCTGTTCTGCAGCTTCGCTAGTTTTAGCATTCGCTGAATAGTGTTCGATATCAGAACATTCGAAGTTTTAATACTTCAATGTTCTGATATAGACCTGAATTGCTACTTTGAACAAGGCTACGGGTGTTTTGCATAGACACCTGATACACATGCTGACGTCTAACTTGTTGAAAGTAGGTGCATTTCCTTCTCCACATTTACTTGCAGTTAATATGCAATGCTACAAATGCATTAAATTCCATGCAAGATTACTTTTGTCTGAAATTGTAAGATCTCTCACACACAAAGAAAAAGTAGCTAAAGTCTTTTGTACTGCAGGGATAATCCAAGCAATGGAAGACACACCCAACAATTAAGCAGTGCAGATGTTTACAGCAAGTTCTCCTTTAAGATAGGACATTTTACTACATATTTTAATGGTTGCATAATTGTATGTGGTGTATGGTACATATACAGTGCTTTTTAACCCTGATGGGGGAGGGCATTCTTAGTATTATGCTCACTTGCCACTTGTTATGACTGTGCATTTTTTTGGTGGGGGTGCTGGGTTAGGTTGACATGGTGTCTGTAGGACCCATTTAGTTGACATGGTGAGAAATGAGAGTTCAGGTTCAGCATATATAGGAGATATAAGGTCTGTGGCATGTTCATACAATCAGGACTTCAGTGAGGTAATGGCTGATTACTGTCAAGTCAGTACCAGCATGTTAAAATAAGTGTTTTCTGTACCCCCAATATTATGCCAGGCAAGAATCAACAGAACAGTAGACAGTGAATTTCCTAATGCTGAGATTAAGGTGTCACTGCTGGCTCTTCATCTCCATGTAGCTCCTTGGACAGGAAGCTGCTGACTTGGCCTACTGAGATAGCATGGCAATATCTTCTAGCAGACATCAATATTATTGGAGGCCAGAACCACACTTATGAACAAGTTCAACCTAGGGCCACAGGTAAAACCTGTGTGGCCAGAAAAAAACTATCCTCCTTACACAGTAAGGTTGGTCGATGGAAGGTAAACCATAGGTCAAGCAACCTCTGACAGATGGTTGAGATCCTAGCCTCTTTGAAATGCTGTGCAACAATCAGACTTTCCCACATTGTAGTGCTAGACCTCAGGGCAGAGATGCCCCATTTGGGTACTGTGATATCTGTAGTAAAATAAATAGTATTTCAGTATTCCAAATATTTACTGGCCATCTGACTAACAATATGTGTATTTTGTGAACCTTAGGAACATCAGGGTACAGCCTGAATGGGCAAGTTCATGAGGTAAGGTATTTACCTGCACTGTTGGGCAACACTGTCATATTACATTTTCACTGGGACTACATACAAGGTGGTGGGTATATTTACACTGGGATTTCTGATTATCTGTCTTCACAAGTAAATCACTATCAGGCAGCTCTACTGTGGTATTTCCATCTCCTGATGTTAGAGAATCGTCTATCTCTGGTGATGGTAGCGGCAATGATGAGCTGGCACAGTGAGGGAGTACTGTGGGTGTGTTGGATATAGGGTATGTGACTACTGGATCCCTTATTCAGACCACTGAGACAACTTCTGTGCTTGTGGCAATTTAAGAGACATACGCTACACAGGAAGACATGTTCCAGGGACTACTGAAAGACAGTAGTGTGATACTAAAAGCTCCATGATGTGAGGGTGTACACATAATGAGGTGAGCACGGATGCTCACTGAAGGAACAGGTACTGCCCTCTACCTGAAGTAGCAGTGTCAATGGCCATGACCCATCATATGTGCAGGGACCATCATAGGGGCACAGACTAACTCACCAGCCATTTTAGAGTTCGTACAGTGTGCAGGATGACCTCTGGGAATACATGTCCCATGTGTGATAGGTTTGGTAGACTAAATCACATACTAGAATGGTGCAAATGCCCTCTCATGCTCTTATGCTTTGAATTAGGCACCATCCCCAAAGCCATTCCACTGCTACCTCTAAAATGGTGGACTTCGTGGCCATGGTAGGGTAAGATCTTAGTCACATGGTGCTTGCATTTCCATAGCTACATGAATTATGGAGATGACTATAGCCAGGACAGGGTGTCTCCAGGGTTGTGGCCCTCATGGCAATGTCATGTCTGGTAACAGACATCATTCACAGTCCCATAGCATGTCAACATCTAGACAGGGCCATGGTACAACTTGTGAAACTCCTGTTAGAGGTGAATCTCATGGGCAAGTGCATGCATGGGATATCTAATTCTCTATTCATGCCTTGGACCTGACCAGTCCAGTAGATCAAGCTGCAGTGCTTCACACACAAATATCTAGTGACACTAGCCCTTTACAAAGCATTTTATGATAATAAATCCCCACATACAGAAATGCACACATCCCTTGCACCCAAGTGCAGTATTACTTTATTTTGTCCTCAGCACTCAGTCCTCCATGAAAGACATTCTCCATTTATGCTTCCTCACCCCACCTCTGTAAATGATGATAGCTGTACCCTGCCCCTTGTACTTTACTTGAATTCTTATGCCTGATGCACAGAATGTCCAGCTTATGCATGGATATGCACAGTTTGATGTTTTTGCATGTTTCACTTTTACTGCAGTGTATATTTATGCTGTTTGCTGAAGCTGTGTGCAAGTCGCTGCCTCATTGCCAATGCCATAGCATAGTGTACCCACTTCCATCAAGCATTTTCATCCTCTGCTGCTGTGTCCTCCACTGACTCCTTATCTGGCTCTCTGTCTCAGCTTCCACTGCCTGGTATGCTGGGGGCTTTTCCTGCAGCAACTGCCCCCTGTTGTAACTGCTTTACTATTATGTGGACAGACTGAGAGCATTTAGGTTTATAAGTTCATAGTTAAGTGCTAGGCAAGCAGTCTGCAGACCATTTGAAGCCTAGTCAAAAAACCCTATTCTGAAGGTTTCTCTATCCTCAAGGAGAGCAAGACAGGGTAGACCAAGGTCAAGTTTGAGGCTGCTTTTCCAGTTATCTAGGTTTACCGTGAAAGTGGTAAGGGAACTACTCTGCTTGACATGTAGTGGAAGTTTGTTACAGAGGTGAGGGATACATTGGGATATGAATCTATCACGCCAATGTAACATTTATTTATCTGATGAAGGTTTAGTTCTTTTAACCAGGTATTTGAGGTACCATTAGTTCTGCAAAGAAATATGCCAAAAAGTGTTGGATCCTTTATGGCATGAAAGGCTAGACAAAGATATCCATGGAGGAATCTAAGAGGCTGAGCACAGATAAAGGGCTGCCAGTCTCTCCTGATAGCTAAGATTTTTGAGGCCACTGAACATTTTAGTTCTGAACCTCTGAGGTCTCAAGTTGTGTGATATGCTTAAACAAATACATGCCAAAAGTGCATCATTATATTCAGTAAGAGGTCTGAAAAGATACGAGTAAAGGGAAATGGAGACATCTTCGGATATAGTGGAGATGCCTTTGGAAATTATATGTTAGCCATATAAAAGGTTTTCTAAACTACTGTAGAGGCATGATGGACAAGTGATAAGGGATTATCAACAAAAGTGCCTAGATCCCTTACAGCAGTGTTTGATTGGAGTGGTGCATCTCCTATATGGTAACTGAAACTTTCTTTGTTTGCCAAAATGAACTGTGCTATATTTTTTATATTTAATTTGAGACCGGTGTCCTTGGAACAATTGTTAACATGGTCTAATCCATGATGGAGCAATTGTGAGTCAGCTGAAGATTGAATAGAAGCACGCAATTTACAGTCAGCTGCAAACATAGCTAATTATAGGGCAAGAGTGCTGGCCTGAAGGTCTATAAATATATGCAAATATGATCAGGCCAAAAACTGAGGAGTGTGGTATACCACTGGTAACTTTTTTGCTTTCAGAAGTGGCACCTGCAACTCTAACTCATGGACTCTTTCAGACAACCACAATAAACAGAACATGCTGGAGGGATAGATTCCTGTCCCAGAGACTATCCATACGCTGGAACAAACTACCTATTTATATCAAACAAAGCTCCTCATTAGAACTCTTCAAGAAAAACCTTGATTGGATGGGAAATAGGAAATTCACCCCAGGGATCACTTCTGTGGCTCTGCTTGACAGGGGCACAGGAAAATTATTTTCTTGTGTGACGAAAGCCAGGGTACCTTTTTGACTAGGCTTATATAGGCCCTAGGACCAATAGCCTAGTACCAACCTATGAACAACCAGTTAACTATCCACCACATAATATAAGGATTTGTATCCAAATTTACAAATCTATCAATAATGCCTGCATGGAGAATAGTGACAAAGAACTTGGTTAGGCCCAGATATGCTGTATGCACTGCATAACCACTACCCACTGCTTTCAAAGAGACTACTGAGGTTAAAGAGGTAGGATTATACATTGACAAAGCCAAATTGAGGAGGGTCCAGGTTTAAGAGAGTGTCAGTGTCCAGATTACGGATGCCTGAGATAATGCACTCCACAGCTTTACACATGAGGTTAGTGAGACTAATGGGTCTGTAATTACCAGGGTTCCTGGTTGGGCCTCCCTTGTGGAATGGCATTACAATGGCTGTTTTCCAGGCTTCTGGAATGTAACCAGTGGAGAGGCTTACATTAAAGATGTTAATTAGGGGTTCAGAAAGGCCATATTTGGCACTGATAATCAGGAAATATGATATGTTACAAGAGCCCATGGATGAAGCATTCTAAGTTTTTTGAGAGGGCTGATGGATACTTTTTCTAAAGTAGTTAAGGAGATGACTTCTTTTTTTTTTTTTAATTAGGATATTAGCTATATCCTAAAGTAGTATTATTGTGGAGTAGCTCTGAGTATTGTTTGATGTTAGCTCTTAACTTCCTGACATAGTTATGAAAGTTTTGCAGTCATTTTTGGGGGTTCATTGGCTATTTTATCCTCATGCTCAGCTATGAGTTTCCTAATGGTTCTCTTAGGTTCATAAGTGTGTACTAAGCTAATGGCCCTGGAGCCTTTACAAGCCTAGCCCATAGAAGTGCCCTGGCATCATGCCGCCCAACGCCAGTTTCCAGTGCCTATATCAAGTAGAGCCACTGGAGTGATCCCCAGAGTGAACTTTCTATTTCCCATCCACTCTTCAAGGTCTCTCTTTAAGAGGGCCAGTGAGGTGCTCTGCTTGACATATATGGGAAGTCTATTCCAGAGCATGAGCAGTCTTTGGGTTATGAACCTGTCCCTCCAGCATGTTCTGTTTGTGGTAATGAGGTTGAAATCTCTGGAGCGTGTGATGCAGAGGAATTGGGATTTCTTTAGATGTAACATTTCTACCAGTGCTGGGTCAGACATGGCTTTGTAAGTCAAGCAGAGATCGCCTCTTAGTAGATGATATGAGACAGAGAATAGCTGGAGGTTTTTGAGTCTGTCCATGTAGGACATGTAGTTAAGGCCTAGGATCCTCTTCTTGAGGTACTTTTGTGGCCTTTCTTTTCTTAAGCTCTTTCTTTGCTTGCTTAAGTGTGCTCTTAAGGTAGGTATAATGAGATCCCTTAAAAATATTAAGGAGTTTCTTTCTATTGTGTATAATTTATTTATACATGCATTCCACCACAGGGGTTTATTTTTATATTTCTCATTATATTTCATGCAGATAGGGACTGCCTTATCAATGCAACTACTTAAGTGGAAGTAGGAATCGGAGGCAAAGGTAGCAGCTTTACCAATGGGAACCTTCATAGACGACTACATCAGCATTTATTTAGGTCATCAGTAATGGAAGAAGGTTTGCTTTTTCAGAATTAGAATAAAGAATTCAGAGCTATTTACATTGGAAGTACTACCAGTTTTAAAGGAAAAATTCATTAACTTATGGTCTGATTCCACAAGACATGATGCATATGGATGTATTCATACTTGTGAGGACTAGCTGAAGGACACAGGGACCCTGTTAGGACAGTTAACTATTTGTGAATGACAATTTGACAATTAGCATTTGTAAATTCACTGGGCATGCTGGCCATTGACAATTTAGGCCAGCCAGCTTATTGATGAATAGTTGAAGTTCCCCAGTAGAAATTGTAAAGAGTTAAATAAAATTGCAGATGTCCTAGAAGGTTAGTCCATGTGTTTGCAACAGCATAAGTGGAAAAATGGAAAAGTACAGAATGTTAAGCTTCACTTCCTAAGCCTGAGGCAGCATTCTTTCTAAATCACATGGTAAAGAAACTTATTCCATACTAAGCTAAAAATGTAGATAAGAAGTTACGGATCTATTTTTACTAAAACTGACATATTTCTATCAGTAATGGTCCGAAGAATAAACTGTATTATGAACTGTATTAATTAGCATTTTTCTATTAGATTCTAGCAGTGGTATGACTGATAAAGTTTGCTACTTTGTTAAAGTTTCCCTATAAAAAGAACATAAATTATTTTGTTCGGGGAGGCATAACTTCCTGAGTTCTGTCTCCCACATGTGTTATTTCCTTTAATAAATTGTATTTTAATCTGCCAATGACTGAAGTTTATTTTCTGGTTAAACCTTAACAGATGGTGCCTTAAAGACTCAGATTTTTTTTTCAAACTGCTTGGAGCTGCTTCTACAGATAATCACTTTACTGGGCCCTTTGACGTTCTTCTGTTTTAGTGTGTTTTCTGTAGTGCCCATTCCCAACTGCACCTCTCTTTGGAACTTTCAGTCTTTGCAGACTTTTAGGTTTCTACAGGTAAGTGTAGCTTTTGTATGCATCTTTGTTAGTATGCGAGTGGGATATCTTTTATTTTTTATATTAACATTGTAAGTTTTCTTTACAATGGGAGTGAATGTGGGTACTTTAAAAGAACCGGAGTATGGTACTACTGCAAGACATACGTTTCAGAATTGTAACAAAGATAGTTGTTTACACTTTGATAAATGGCATAAGCTCACTACAAATTATGGTAAATTGACTTTTCCACCTGCAAGTACTTTTGATAAAAAAAATATTTTGTTGAACTTACAAAAAAGACTCAAGAAAAATGTAATAAAGTCCCTGCTGGCTGCTGGGTCAGCCTTTAATGCATGGCAGGTAGAATCTAAAGATAGAAAAAAAGATTCTATAGTTTGTAGTTTGAAAAGTAACACAGCTGAACTTAAAAGACAATTACAAGTGGCTAATAAGACAGTCATCTAGACCATTCTGATTGTCTATGGGCTCTATACCCTTAGGGACTAAAGAAATTACACCTTAGCCACGGCGAGTTGTCTGATGATGACTGCTTAGTTTTGCCCACCACACCACTGCCACCTTATAATGCACCACCATCTTCCCCATACCAGCAGGATTCTAGTATCTGTTCTTCCACCTTAGAGATTATGATGCCACCACCTTCTCAAGTAAGGTAACCTGAGTCATCCACCTCCACTAGCCAAATGATTCAGCCTCCTCAGTTGTCTCCTCTCTCTAGCCGACCTGAAACTTTTTCCTCTTCTTTTGATTTAGACTGTACCTGGTCTAAATTACCTCGGATGTTTGTTAGCTTTCTGAGGCAACATAACAAGGGAGTATTGTCTTCTTTTCCTAGATGACAAAAGCTATGTTCACGTAAATTTGTTACTCAATTCCCAATAATTATAGATGGGGATGGTTATTTTGATCCTGATAAATTTAATCCAGATAAAGATGATTTTGGTTCCTCCTCAGAGGAATCGTGACAGAGTGTAATTACTCTGTCCATCCACCTACGTCCTGTGTGACAAGTCCTGGACCCAGCACACAACAGATATGAAGCAGCACCTTCCACTATAAATGTGGTCCTCCCTTGGCCTGCAATTGATTTCCAAACTATGTTGGACTCTCTCCCCTCAATCAGAACAAATCCAGCAAAATATGTAAGAATCTTAAAAGGGAATGTTCAGTTGTACAATCCTAATTTAGAGGATCTCAGAACAGTGATGGACACATCCATTCCTCCTGATTTATTTAAATGTGCTTGGGATCATGCTAATATACTAGACCCTATTTCCCAGCATACAGATGTAGAGGCTTTTCAGGCAGCTAGGACTCATTTGTTATAGGCTATTACTGCAGTATTTCCACCGGTACCTAACTGGTCCTGGAAAAACAGTCACACACAGAGAGGATGAGTCAATTGAATCTTATTTACGGTGCATGAGAGACACCTTTGAAGCCTTCTCAGGTTAAACAGAGCCTACTGAAGTTCTGGCAGCAAGTGGTCTCTCAGTTGTTTTTATCAATGGCTTATTGCCCCCCACTTGTGACCAGCAAAAAAAGGTTTGCTTAACCTGGCCAAGTGTGAGGCATCATAGACTTGTTAATCAGGTTCAATATTTAGCAAATACTCTTATATGTAAAAAATAAGAGGAGCAAGAAGAATTATTAAACTTACAGCTCCCACAGTTTACCAGAAATAGAGGGAAAAATACAGGAGGAAGAGGGGGACATAATAGATTTTCTCAAAATCAAGGACCATTTCCTCGGAATTTTAATAATAATACCCCAAATTCACAAGGGCAGAGGCAAGGATCAAATTTAAATCCATATTTTAATTGCAGCCAAAATGGTCAGTGGAGGGACAATTGTCCTTTCCTGCAGCCAGTAGATGTGCCATTGCAGTCTAACAATCCATTTGATAATCATCTGCCACCACGAGGTCAGCACAATGTCCAGCAAAATGTGAGGTAACCACCTCCTATGTGGAGCACTCCTTGGTAGCCACCAGCTTGGCAGCAAGATAAATAGGATAGCCATGAACAGGAATCACAGCTCTTTCCTTTCATACCTGTACATGAAAAAGGACCTCAAAGTTCAATGCAACAATATTCCTTTTTAATAGATACTGGAGCCACTAGAGCAATGCTAAATGATTCTGCAGGCAAGAATCTCCCTTTGTCCTGCAACTCAGTGTGAGGAGTTGGGGTGTCAGGAGTGCCTTTAGACTACCTCAAGGCAGTTTCAGTTCCCACTCATTTGGGACCATTGACAGATCAACACGCTTTTCTCATTGGTACCTCTGCACCCCTTAATCTTTTATGTATATGTAAATCGAAATGTACAATATTCTGTACACCAGAGGGAATATATTTAAATGTTCCCAGTGAGTCTCCAGTGATACAGATGTGTGCTGTTGCAGGGTTTTTGGATGAGGAAATGCTCTTTTCTTTCGTTACTGACACAACCTGTACAGCCATCAGATCTAGAATTGCTAAATACAGTTCCTTCACAGTTATGGACAACCCATGAAAATGAGGTATGACTTATTACAGAAGCTACACCAGTACAAATTACCTTTAAACCTCATGAACCTCTACCCATGTTAACACAATATCCTCTTTCTGCAGGAGCAGAAGCAGAAGCAGGAATTGAGCCAGTTATTTCAGCATTGCAACAAGGCATAATTATTCCTACTAGAAGTATGGAAAACCTAGCAAAGGCACTTACAGATTTGTTCAAGATCTGAGAGCTGTGAATGCAGTAATTTTGACTGCTTTTCTAGTAGGACCTAATCTAGCAACTATTCTTAGCTCAGTTCTACCTTCTGCCACTACCTTTTCAGTTATAGATATTTCCTCAGTTTTCTTTTCTATCCCAATACACCCTGATAGTCACTATTTGTTTGCATTTACATATAGAAGACAGCAATACACATGGACATGCTTACCCCAATGATATGTAGAATCACCCACCTTATTTTCAAGGGAAATGAAAAAACAGATAAAATACAGTTAACTTGTGAGTCTACCTTACTACAGTATGCAGATGATCTTCTCATAGCATCTAATTCTTTAGCTGACTGACAGACTGATACTGTTTTCTTAACTAAACTAGCTGAGTTAGGATTAAGTAAACTGATCTAATCTTCAGTTTTGGCAACTGAAAGTCCAGTATTAGGATATCTAATCTCAGAAAATGCACAACACATTTTGCCCTATTGCATTGCAGCTATGCAGACAGCACTGAGACCTACAATTCTAAAACAACTTCGAGCATTTCTTGGTTTAGCAGGCTATGGTAGACAGTGGATATCCAACTATACTGAAATGATTAAACCTTTACTAGACCTATTGAAAAAGGACATCTTATAGCCTCTTCCATGGCGACCATACCATGAACAAGCTTTCACTCAGTTAAAATCTTTAAAATCCTCCAGCATTAGGACTACTACACTATTCAAACATGTTTTTTCTTTTGTGTTCTGAACACAGCAAGGTAGCATTAGGATTATTGGCGTAGAAAGGAAATGATGGCTTTAGACCAGTTTCTTATTACAGTACAAATCTTAATCCAGTAGCAGCCACACTTCCCCCTTGCTTTAGAGCTGTAGCCACTACTGCCCAGTTAGTTGATATGGCAGTGGCACTTACTCTGGGTCATGATACTTTTCTTGCAGTTCCACATGCTGTTAATGCTTTGTTATTAAAGACTGAAAAACAATATCTTTCTGCCTCTACACTTTCCAAATATGAAGTGGCACTACTTAAAAATCCTTCTTTGCAAATTATCAGACGCTCACCCTTGAATCCAGCTTCACTTATCCCTACTGCTAATGAAGGTGAACCTCATGATTCTTTTTGTTGCTAACAATGTGCTTCCTCCTAAACCTAATCTCTGAGATACTCCTCTGCAGAACCCTGGGTTAATTTTGTTTGTTGATGGATCATGTATCAGAAGGGAAGATGGACAATTGACAACCACTTTTGCAGTCTGTAGTATTGATCAAGTACTATTGACTGGAGAATTGCAGGGAAATGTTTCAGCTTGAGTAGTTGAATTAGTAGCTATTACTGAAGCTTGCAAGCTAGCACAGGGAAAGACTGTTTATAGTGACTCCAGATACGCTTGTGGAGTGGTTCATGATTTTGAAAACCTTTGGAGAGAAAGAGGTTATTTGACCTCTGCAGGGACAAAAATTAAAAATGCACTTTATGTAAATTTAGTTATTAGATGGGCTGCTTCTCCCAAAGGAAATAGCTGTTGCTAAATGTGCTGCTCATAGGTCAGATACTTTATTTGAATCCGTAGGAAATATCATTGCTGATACAGTGGCAAAGCAGGCTCCTTTATTAAATCCTGTTCTGGCTTCTTTTTTTGTAGCCTCTTCAAGTTAAAAATATACCTGTAGCTTTGAGGGCAGTGTTGTCTTTTCAGAACCAAGCTGACTACTCTGAAAGGGTAAGGTGGATCTATGATGGCTGCTGTTGTTCCCTGGACTCACTTTGGAGCCATCTGGATGGAAGATTAGTAGCATCACAATTTTTTTTTTATCATAACTGGCTCAGGCTTACCATTTGCCTTTCCATCTGGGAAAAAATGCTTTAATAAGAGATTTTGACTGACTGGTATGCCCTTTAGATTTTAGAAGTTGTTCAATGTCTTGTACAAACATATAATATGTGTCTTCAATTTAATGTTTCTAAATCTGTGACCATTCCCAAAAAGCATATTAAAAAGTCGTGGGGACATTTTTGTTGTTTACAGTGTGGTTTCATAGAATTACCAATGTGTGCTGTGCAAGGTTTAAATGTGTACTAGTTTTGATCAATGTTTTTTCTGGTTGGGTAGAAACATGCTCATGCATAAAAAATTTATACGGCCTTCATGGCCAAGAAGATTTTGTATGTGTTTACTCCCTGTTTTGAGGTAATATGTTGTAATGTTGTATTCAGTCAGATAGAGGTACTCATTTTATGAGTCAGATTATTCAACAAATTTGTAAAGTCCTAAATATTCAGATGAGGTATCACTGTCCACACAGACCTCAGGCTTCAGACATGGTAGAAACAATGAATCAAACTTTGAAAACTAAGTTAGCAAAACTTACTGCAGAAACGGGTCTAAAATGGCCAGAAGCCCTACCCTTAGTTTTATTTAGTACCTGCAGTGCAATCAGTGCAGCTAGAAACTTTCCCCCTCATGAAATCCTCATATGATGCCCAATGAAGATGCCAGCCACACCACTACCTGCAAATATTGATTTGCAGGTAGTTGATGAAACAATACTTACTTATTGTAAACAACTTATTCTCTCTGCAGGATATTCATTCACAGGTAATCTCTGCCCAGCTCCAGCCTGATCCTAACACAACACATGGCCCTGGATTCACAAATGGATATTTTCCATGCAGGAACAGTGTAGGAGTTCCTGCATGGAAAATGGCTTTTGAGCAATCCAGGAAAGTACTGTTTTCACGTGTATGAGAGGCCCTACACTGTTCCTGCTGGTAAAAAACATGCAAATGAGATGATTTTGTGAGCCACAAAGCTGGCTGGACTTCATGCAGGAACAGTGTCAGAGCAGAAATGTATTCAGTTAGTAACTGAATACATTTCTACATCTGAGCAAACAGAGGTAAGACAGCTCGTGGAAAGCATGTATTACAGTCACCAAATATAAGGCCATTGACATTAATAAATGTTTATTTTTTTTTTTTAAATTAAACTTTTTTGGGGGCGATCATGGCTGTTTAAGCTTAGGAAAGGGGTGTGCAAACAGGATTGTGCTGAAAAAAAAAATGAAAAGTCAATTTTAAGATAATTCTGCATTTTGCCATTATAGTCAATGGCATGCAGAATGTAAACAATACCAGGGAGCACTGGTTGTCAAGGAGAAAGGGTCCGTCTAAGTGCAGTAACTAACGACTTACACACTGGGGTATGCAAATGAGGGAAATTATACTAAATCACAGACTTCCTGAAAGTGGCAGCTTGTACCTAACCATGTTGGTGCAGCAATACAACAGTTCAAGTATAAGAGCTGAATGACTTCATAAGGGGGTGTGTCATGCTTGCTGTAAGCTCATTGGAGCTCTGTGGCCCATGTTTACCCTTAGCTAAGCACAGCTAAGGAAGAGTGTTTGTCTGAGGCTGTATTGTCTTATACCATGAAAAGCGGTGCATGCTTGCATCCAGGGAGGGTAATTTCTGCTTAAAAGTGCTTACATTAGCTAAATGGATGTGTGTGGTGCGCAGCGGGCCTAAAAAAAAAAACATAGGAAATAGCAGAACTGTCTACATTTGAGCACCAGGTATGTGGAATGTGCCTTGGAGCTTAAATAGGGAGGAAGTGGGAAGGGGAAACAGCAGTAGGAAGGCAATCAAGGAGAACTAGCATAGCTGGCAGGTGGAATGTATCAGAATCAGTCAATTACACATGCAGCAGTCTAGCACACTAATATAAACTATGCAAACACCCTACAGACTGGTTTTTCCAACAAACTCTACACCAGGATCATTGTAGAGCATGTAGAGCATGTGTTTGTGATGCTCAAGGATCATTGTAGAGCATGTGTTTGGGATGCTCAAGTCACGGTTCTGCTGCCTTGACATATCTGATGGAGCCTTGCAGTACTCTCCAGCTACATGCACACAAATGTTCATAGTATGTACTGTGCTACACAATATGATCCTGTGGAAACAGCTGCAGCAGGAACAGCATGGGGCAGGGCCACACAGCCCTCCACCATTGCCAAGGCCAGCACAGGCTCAGAGGGCCTCGGAGGAGGAACATCCTGAGCCTGCCCCTAAAGGCAGAAGGAGGCATGTGCAGTATGCCCAGGCCTTGGTAAAGAAGCAATGCATAGCACACACACTGACACTGTAGGGACCCATGGACTGATACCTTTCTCTGACTTGCACATGCAGTAAAAGGTATGCCAGACATGACACTACCTGAGCTTTACCATGTACAGGGAGTGTACTATGTGCATCCAACATAGTCAGCCCTCTAACACTGTCCTCAATACTGGCCCAGCAACAAGGTAAGTTACTCTTCCTATCAATTACTGAATGGAGTAGTATGTTCTCATACTTGATATGGATGCAAGCATGCAAGGGAATTGGGTGGCTGAATGGGATAGCAGCAGACAGCTATATGGGATAGCAGGAAATTCATAACAAATACTGGTGTCAACATACTAGGCAGCACAACACAAGGTGACAACTCCCACTGCAATACATGTGATGGCCCAAAGAACTGTGGGTGCCAATAGGTCACACACATGGGTGTCAGTGAGGGTCACATATCCACCACCAGCCTCACAGCAAGACTGGTAGAGATGACCATTAAGAAAGGCTGGATGAAGGCCCCCAAATGATGGCAATGGTGAACAGCCCCCCACCAGACCTACACAGACATACTACAACAGGTCTGGCAGTTGCATTCCAGTTCTGAAGGGTAAGAAGTCTGAAACTGAAATATATGCCATTAAGATCTAACATGTGTACTCTACTGATATGCCTCCTGTCTGCATGATAGGTCACAATACAATATGAAATGGAAGCCAACAGAGTAACCGAAATACCAGTACAATAATATCAAATGTTAAAGTCTGCAGGTGTGCACCCCCCACAATCCCATGTAAAAATGCAGTAACAGATGGCCTGCAGCACTCTTAAATGACCTACAGTCCTCTGGCAAAGGCCCATGCCCCACCCATAATGCCAATGTATGGAATGCCAGGGGTCCCAACTAACAACCTAACAGTAAACAGAAAACAAATGCAAGGCCATGCTGACAAATGCCAGTAGCATGCCTCCCATGTCCTACTGCAAGGACTGTGGATCACGCCATAAATACTACTGGGATAAAGGCTCAACTATAGCGATACCTCTGAGATATTGCTTACATAATGTTAGGTGGAGGAGAGAATAAATGGTGTGTGTGTAAAAAGCATGGATGTCACGGAGTGTGTGAAGTCTGAAACTCCAGTGTCTACCCATACTACTCCCGACTGCAAACCCATGAATGAATCACCACAAAACCACTTGTAAACCACAATGTGAAGGTAATCTGACCAGATATGAGTCCTGCCTCTGGATGACCTGGGTGTATCTGTACAGCTGAGAGGTATAGCCCCAGCAGGATATGGTCATTCTGTGAAGTTTAGAAAAGCACAAGGTGGGGAACCCCATCCAGCATACTAACAAGGTGCTGCACCATTTACACAGAACCAGCAGCCTATTGTCTGTAGCTACCCCTACACAACGGCAGGTGTGTGCCAGAATGTGTAGTCTATATGCCTCAGAACATTGGTCTCAGCTTCATTTATCTTGTATTTCCCGGTAAATAACTGTGAGCAAAGAATGATAACTGTTAGTAAAACTGTCAATAGTTTGACATGCCACATCACAGTGTAAACAAGTACATATGCCAGAATATCTATGCTACAGTCTACAACCAAACATGTCACACAAGCAGCACAGACAACAATAGTTACAGTATCCCCTGTATGATAAGCCCATTGTGTCTCCATATTAGCAACCTATCTACAGATATCCTGGAGAAACAGTTTGCTAGGTGTAGCTGTAGCACACAAAACCCTGAACTGGAGTCCAGCCCTCCCTGGAATGGATGCACACACTCAATATAGAAGGTCATACTGGGCATGCTCCTACACTTAGAGGAATGAAGTCCATGTCTCACAACACAGTGGACTACAGATATCGGTTATTTGCAGCTGTCTATGTACACACACCAAATTGTACACCATTGATACTTCACACACACACACACACACACACACACACACACACACACACACACACACACACACACACACACACACACACACACACACATCAAAGGCCAACATAATATAATACGTCAAACATACACACACACACACAGATGTGGGGAAGAGAAAGACAGACAGCGACAGAGATAATCCCATTATGAGGCCTATCCCACCCACTATACATCACATTGGCCTATATCACATGATGTGCTGATTAGATTCACTGTATAAATACCTTTGGTTAGTCCTCAGCTCATAGTGTCAGTAGTGCTTGTAATAACTGTGTAACACTACAGTACAAATAGGTATCCATGTAGCAGTTGTAATCTCAGTCCTGTCAAATGTAAAGTTGTGTGTGAGTGAGTGTTTCTAGATGAATGTAGCTGAGGACATTCACATTCACTAAATCTGCCATACTTCTCCTTCAGCACTGCTGCTGATATTACTCCCCTTCAAAGATACCCTTGGACAGCTCCCTAGCATATAACCTCTGTGGTGCTTGTGATAAACTGCATAATACTATAGTGTAACAAACTAATTAGGTAGGAGTTCCAATCCTGGCAACTTTGTAAATGTGAGTGTTTCTGTGACAGTGTATATCCCTGAGACCTGATTTTGTGTTCATTCACACTTGCAACACTTCCCTTACCCTCCTTTAGCACTGCTGCTGATGTGATTCAGCTTCAAAGATACATTTGGACAGTTCTTCCACATATAAGCTCTGTGGCACTTGTGAGAACTGCGTAATACTATAGTATAGCAAACTAGTTGGGTAGAAGTTCCAATCCTGATCCTGGCAACTGTGTAAATGTGAGTGTCCATGTGAAAGTGTTTGTCTATTCTTGTAGAGACTAAATTTTGTGGTCATTCACACTTACAACACTTCCCTTACCCCTCCTTTAGCACTGCTGCTGATGACCCTCACCTTCAAAGATACCTTTGCACAGCTTTTCAACATGTAAGCTCCATGGTGCATGTGATAAATCTGGAATAATGTAGTAGCAAAAACTATATAGGTATGGGTTTGAATCTCATCCCTGGTAAGTGTTTGCATGTGTGTACCTATATCTACATATGTATGTCTGTACCTCAAAGATTTTGGCCTCATTTACACCCAGTACACATCTCAGTGCCTGACTTTAGCAGTCCTGCGGATATCATCCACCTTATAAGTACCTGTTGGCAGCCATAAACCATGTAAGGTCAGTGGTGAATATGGTAAATATGTAACATAATGGTCCAAAAAGATAGTTAGATAGAGGTTTGAACCTCACCCCTGGCCAATATAAATGTGTGCGTAAGGTAAAGTATTTTTTTTTTAATCTCTCACCCACTAAATCACCCAATGTCAATATTTACAAGGGATGGTGATGTTCCTCACCTTAGAAGTATCTTAGGACAGGATCTATTCCATAAGCTCTGTGTCATGTACAGTAAATGCGATATACTGTAGTAGCAATGCCTAGCTAGGTAGGGGTTTGAAATTCAGTACTGGCAAGTGTGTGTGTCTGTCATCCGTATCCTGTGTGGGAGTTGGCATGGCTGTGTAATAACAGGATCCATTGGTGGGTGGGATTTGCTAAATTATTATGTTGAGGACCTAGTATATGCCACAATGTCCACATTACAAGACCAACAGTTGTCAAACACCGTAGCAGTTGGTGTAGACAATCCACAGCCCTAAATGTGACAGTATGGATTAGTGAACAATATAGGCAACCCTTTTATTCCTCAGGGACCACTCTCCACCCACGTATCATACACACATACACTTGGCTAGGCAACAAACACTATATTGGTAGTTCCCCTGCATATTGCCTCACAGATAGTACTCACAGTGTGATTGCAGTGGACTACATGCCTGTTGATCACTAGAGTGCCACTGACATCAGAAAGTACTTTGATGTGTTACATCTCCTGAGTGAGTGTGTGTTATCCAGCAAGTAAAAGGACATGGCACCCTGTTCCATCCCCTCAGTAGCCCAAACAATGTGTACAGTGGCCCTTTTGCCATGTTTCCCACTGGATACCTGCAAAAACTGTAGTCTGCAAATGTACCCAACAAAGGGAATCACATGCCTTATACACATGCCCTGTATGGACAGATACCAATAACTCCACTGAATACCCGTATCATACTGTCAATATAGGTGCAATCACTACCTCAGTTACATAGCCTGGTCTCACTAAATGAGGTCATGAATGCTACATCTGAAGATACCAATCTATCCACACGACATGCCCCCAAGCACACTTCCACACGTCAAAGAACATGCATGTGGGACATGTGCACAACCCAGACACTATCCATGTTATGGAATATAGATCACATACATGGGAAGCAGTGCACATCACTGGCCACCCACAATAGAAACCTGGATGAGTGGATGGGGAATAAAATACCCACCCCTGGGGACCACTCCAGTGACTGTACACCTGAGCCACACTGGGGACTATTGTCATGTGGCCTGATGCCAAGGTAGTCCCTTTGGCTAGCCTTGTAGAGCCTTCAGGAGCATTCAGCTACTACACGCCTATAAAGCAATGAACCTATGGATCTCAGTATTTGTGTGTGTGTGTGTATGTGTGTGTGTGTGTGTGTGTGTGTGTGTGTGTGTGTGTGTGTGTGTGTGTGTGTGTGTGTGTGTGTGTGTGTGTGTGTGTGAATAGTAATCCCAGTGTGTTTGGTTGATGAATATCCCCTGTGGCTGTGGTTATTAGCAATCGGAGGTGTCCAAACCAGAACATGTACCATTCTCCATTCTACAACAGATGTTGTACATCAACATTTACCCATAGGTTGGTTCATAGGTTGGTACTAGGCTATCTGCCCTAGGGCCTATGCAAACCTAGCCATAACAATTCCTTGGATATTTCTTCCCACAATATTTACTTCTCTGGGCCCCTGTCTAGCAGGGCGACTGACATGATCCCCGGGGTGATTTTCCTATCTCCCATCCAATCATCAAGGTTCCTTTTGACATGTTGCTCTGCTTGACATGTATGGGCAGTCTATTCCAGAGTATGGGGAGTCTCTGGTTCAGGAACCTATCCCTATGTACAACCCTCAGTCCTATAATCTGTGAGGCATCTGCAATCACTGTTACAGACCGGAAATTACTGTGCACATGCTGTACCCTGCCTATGACATGGTAGATGTGTCACCACACTGCCATACCCTGTGGCCTTGCTGCAGGGCCACATCCTGGTGACACAGACACCTAGACTGGAAATATGATACAACATGTGAGAACACATTCACTCAGCACTTCACTTTTGGGAGAAGAGAGGGGTAAAGCTGGCATTGAATGTGTTGCCAAGACTGTGGCAAATATCTGTTGTCTCAGGATAGGTATTATCTTTGTGCAGTAACTTGCAGCACTTGTATTTAATGCTGTGGAGGTTGTTGATGTAACATGTGTACAGGGATTATACCCCAGGGATTACCTCAGTGTCACTGCTCGACAGAGGCACAGAAAAATAATGGGTATAGTTCCCCATACTAAAGGGGTGGCGTAAGCCACAAAACTATGGGCTAGGCTTGTAAATGCCCTCGGGCAGATAGCCTAGTATGAACCTATGAACCTATGAACCTATCAAGGCTGTTGTGACTGTCATCAGTGTCTGCTGCATCTCTGCTGCCAGAGATGCCTGTCCGGGACTCCATGAGGGATCCAAAGTTGTTTTTGAGGCTAATAAGGGAGTTCAACAGTCATGGGACACCACCTTTCCCTACAAGTGTCCTCCATCTGATGCACACTTTAGTAGTAGCAAGGGGACCATCACATTGTCTCCCAGTGTTTGGAGGACAGTGTCTGGTTCTGTTGGCTCTGGCTAGTACCATGCATGCATGTACCTGCTTCTACAATGCCTATGTGTATGATTCCACAGTCATGCAGCTACATCCCATTGCCATGGGTGCTGTGAAGACATCCACCCCTGTTTTCATGGCTGCAAAGTCAGCTTTGGAGTGTTTTGCCAGGTGATTATCTTTGTGGGGGTGTGGTTGATATGTTGAGTTCCATGTTGATTACAACCTTTGTGAACCCCACCATGCAGGGGCTGACATCTGGGGATGAGCAACGGCCCCATATTTAAGTAGTCAACAGAGGTCAAGGTTGTTGCATCCCCTACCAGGGGTCAGTATGAGCTGGTCTAGGGCAATGGAAATGATGAATCCCAGAAGTGTTGGACCACTGTACTGGTGATTGGCTACATTACGCAGATGATGGAGGGGTGGTTGAAGACTCCTACTATGTCAGCGTTGCATTGGACCATTAGAGATGGCAGGATGTTAAATGTGCATCGACAGTCTAGGGACATAGATGTGGACCCATAGCAGGCTAAGGCCTGGATTGTACTATTACCCCAAGACAGTTGTACTGGAAGCATCTCCAATGCATTATGATGGGTTACTACTCTGGAGGTGTTCCTATCGATAATGAATATGAAGACACCACCTGTGGAGGTGTGGTGTGGTCCATGTTTGTGGGGGGCATCATAGCCTGATACTGCATATCTGCTCTCTGCTGCTGTGAACCACCTCTCCATTACAGCAGATATATGTCCTCCACTCCAACTGCTATGAGTGACTGCATCCTGACAGAAGTCCACTGTTGAGCAGCATGACCCTCAGATTGCATACACATGTAGCTGTTATGATGGTAATAACATTAGGAACACTGCCTAATAAGGCACCATAGGGGTGGCAAGACACATAGCCAGTCTCTGGCAACCCAGCAGTGGCAGATGTAGGACATCCATGGCAAGTCATTGGGTTCTGTCAATCATGCCATCCCAAGCAGAGAGGTCCTGGGTCCCCTGAGAATGAAACATAACACATAAGCCAATGTTCCAGTCAACCATCTGTTGATAGTACTGCAGCATCATTATGGGTGACAGTGGTACACTGTCCAGGGCTACTGTCACAGCTACCTAGACTGCATAATTAGAGAGTTCAACCATGTCTCCTGTCATGTAGTCCAGGGAGGTGTGTCCCAAGTCATTCACACCCACATGGATATGGAGTGATACTTGTTGTGGAGTGGCACGACTGGCTGTGTCATGTGTTAGATGCTGGCATGTGATTGATATTTGGCTGTTTACCTGCTCCATATTTAAACTAGTGAGTGGGATGTGTGTGCCTCAGTATTGTTACCCATGATTACTGTATTGTGCAAGGTGGTTAGCCTTAGGCGCTTAGGTTGGGGACACACTGTGTAGGTTAAATATGTGTCCCTTGGCATGTGCCATGCCAAGGTGTCTGAGTGGGTGTCTGCCTTACTAGTCTGTGCTGTTTTGGTAGGTGTCCATTGAGTGCCTATGGGAAGGTGGGTGTGTGGCTTTTCACTGTATGTCATGGCTGTCAAATTGGGTGTCATGGTGAGCTACGTATTCCACATTGTGTGGCGCAGGTGTTGATCTTATCCTCTTGACCTGCTAGTCCAGTTTTTGCTACTGAGTGCATGTGTCCAGATTGGGTGATATATGGGTAAACCTCACAGGTCTGAATGTATGGAGTTTAGAGGTGAGGGTTGTCTGTGTACATGTGGCAGTTGCAGCAGTGCCCCAGAATCGACATGTGCACCTGGTTAATGGGTAAAAGCACAGATAACTGCCCTTCAAACATGCCAGGAGGGGTGGACATGACTAGTAAGTACTGGGGTGACATCTGGGATGAATGAGTACTGCTGATGGCTCACAGGTGTGCCACACTTCATGATACAATAACCTGGTGAAGTGTCAAGCCATAATGCTAGTTGAAGAGCAAGACAGAACTGGCATGATGTATGGATGGAACAAAAGGCAAGACTGCCTGCCACCTGTAATACTTTACCACAGCTGTGCAGTTATCAGCAGCTTTGGCCATATGCAAACTTAATAAGCTCTGTAGCTTGTGTGGTAACTGTGTAATACTTTAGTAAACATACCTAGATAGGCAGGAGTTCTAATCCCAATACTGGCAGGTGTGTGAATCATGTATAATCTGTCTCATACCATTTTTACCTGTGTACTACCCTTTTCACTTCCCTTCACTCCAATTTAGTAGACCTGTTGATGTCATCCACTTCAGAAGTACCTTTGATGGAGTTGGGTATGTATAAACACTGTGGTATGTCTCAAGTGTGTAGCACTATAGTAGGAATACCTAGATAGACAGGACTTCTAATCCCAATACTGGCAAGTGTATGTATGGGTGAATCATGTACTGTCCGGCTTATTCCATTTTTTACCTATGTACTTCCCTTCACTCCAATTTATTAGACCTGTTGATATCATCCACCTTAGAAGTACCTTTGGAAGAGGTGGAAATGTATAAGCTCTGTGGCACATCTGATAAATGCATAGTACTATAGTAGGAATACCTAGATAGGCAGGAGTCATAATACTGGCAACTGTTTGCGTGTGTGTGAGGATCATATCATGTGTGGCTTATACCATTTTGATGTGTATACCATACACGGCTGGTGACCACCTCCCACTGCCATTACTTTATATAATATGGTGACAGTATCTGCCTCACATGCAGCAGGTTAAACCATTCTACAACCTCTGTACAGATGTATCTGGAATATCCATATGTTTGAAACCTATACGTGGTCGGAAGTGGTCTGTGTGCCATAACAATGCCCATGTATGTGATATTATAGCCAAATATGCCACAGTGAGTGTACTGACACATATGGCAGCATGAGGTATCATACCTGACTGAAACATCATGTTGGTAAGATGTCTGCCACCCTCACAGGTGGCCTGCCTTGTAGGTGCAATACATTAGTATAGATGCTTGGTTTTACAAGTGAACTGTTATGAGTCACATTAAAGGCTGGAAGAGGTGTGGACTGTCATATTGTGGTCCTAATTAGTATGTAACATGAACACCTTGCATCTTAAGAAGGGTGTGTACACAATGTATATCCACTGTATACCAGTAATGTGTCATGCATGACCTTACCTTAGGCCGTTTGTCCAGCACATTTTGCTGGCCTCTGTTCAGATGTTTTAGCACTGACAAGTTGCAAGGTATGCTACAGGAATGTTGAATTCACGTCAGATAGCCCCCAGTGGTGACCACTGTGATGCAATACAGTTAACCCCAACACAAGTGAACATGCACAACAAGCAATATAGCTATTACACAAAGCAATATATTTGTTAGTGATGGTTGTGTGCATGGTAAATTGCAAGCATTTCACATACCTGGGGTATTGCCAGGCAACAACAGAACAATGTAATACTCACCAGCTTCAGGCTGCTGTCCCATATGCAGACCAGAGGGTCCTAGGTAGTTGTGAGAGGGAGACACTGTCAGCAGATGCATGTGTAGGCTTGGCATAGGATGGATGCAGCATGTCTGCACATCTACAGTACTAACCGTGGTAATACACAATATCCTGTCCTCACCATAGATGTGCAAATCTGTGTATTAGAAAACCCCATCCACAGCTGCAATCAGATCTGACACATGCATGTAGATACAATACAGATGCATGTATGTCTGATACATTAGTGTACTAATCCTCACTGGGCCCTTACCTGCATGCTCCTCATCCAGTTTGTGTGTGCAACCCACTTCCACAATGCTTCCCTCAGCATCATGGCTTGTGCATTCGGCGTGTGCCCCAAGTGTGGTGAGGAGCTCCTCGGTGGGTGTTAGTGGGTCTGGATGGCTGGGCCCCAACCTGTGGCTAGCTGGTTCCTCACTACAGCAGCAGCCCATTGATGGGCATGGCATTTGAGATTGGTGGCCGATGCTGCACATGCACATAAGTTCTGCTGTGCAGGCTGGTGTAATTTACCCTGTGGACCACACTGTTCCACAGGGCAGTCCTCTCCCATACATCCTCTGCTCTCCATCCACATGACAGGGCATAATGTTTAATCACATAATGGGTGATGTCTGTTCCCCAACCAGAATGCTGGTAGGTGGGCACTTTGCATGTTACCAGGAAGACATAAACAGGAAAAGGTCACAGGACCTCATACGGTTGTCAAAATGCACATCAACAGTGAATAATACTTTCAAATAATCCAGACTACACTGGAACTCTCCAAGTTATCATGGCTATAGCAGCTTGCATTACACGCCTGTCCCTGAGCTGTCTTATTCCCCCAAATGTTGGACACTTGATTGCATAATCCTCTCTCCTCCATTCATTTCTGTGTAGAGGGTTGACAGTGGTCATCCATGTGGATGGTGTGTGTATGGTGGCAGGTCTGTGTTTGACTGTGGTGTGTGATGGAGCTCTGGTGACTACCTCCCACTGCCAATACTTTATATAGTGTGCTGACAGCATCTGCCTCACATGCAGCAGGTTAAACCATTGTACAACCTCTGTACAGATGTGTCTGGAATATCCATATGTTTGAATCCTATACGTGGTTGGAAGTGGTCTGTGTGCCATAACAATGCCCATGTATGTGATATTATAGCCAAATAGGCCACAGTGAGTGTACTGACACATATGGCAGCATGAGGTATCATACCTGACAAACATCATGCTGATAGGGCGTCTGCCACCCTCACAGGTGGCCTGCCTTGTAGGTGTAATACACAAGTACAGATGCTTGGTTTTACATGTGAACTGTACCTGTTATGGGTCACATTAAAGGCTGGAAGAGGTGTGGACTGTCATATTGTGGTCCTAATTAGTATGTAACATGAACACCTTGTATCTTAAGAGGGGTGTGTACATAATGTATATCCACTGTATACCAGTAATGTGTCATGCATGACCTTACCTTAGTCTGTTTGTCCAGCACAATTTGCTGGCCCCTGTCCAGACATCTTGGCACTGACAAGTTGTGGGGTATGCTACAGGAATGTTGAGTTCACGTCATATAGGCCCCAATGGTGACCACTGTGATGCAATACAGTTAACCCCAGCACAAGTGAACATGCACAACAAGCAATATAGCTATTACATGAAGCAATATAGCTATTACTGATGGTTGTGTGCATGGTAAATTGCATGCACTTCACATGCCTGGGGTATTGCCAGGCAACAACAGAACAATGTAATACTTACCAGCTTCAGGCTGCTGTCCCATATGCAGATCAGAGGGTCCAAGGTAGTTGTGAGAGGGAGCTATTGTCAGCAGACGCACATGTGGGCTTGGTATAGGATGGATGCAGCATGTCTGCATATCTGCAGTACTAACCGAAATAATACACAATGTCCTGTCCTCATCATAGATGTGCACCTCTGTGTATTAGAAAACCCCACCCACAACTGCAATCAGACCTGACACATGCATGTAGATACAATACAGATGCATGTATGTCTGATACATTAGTGTACTAATCCCCACTGTGCCCTTGCCTGCATGCTCCTCATCCAGTTTGTGTGTGCAACCCACCTCCACAATGCTTCCCTCAGCATCATGGCTTGTGCATTCGGTGTGTGCCCCAAGTGTGGTGAGGAGCTCCTCGGTGGGTGTTAACGGGTCTGGAAGGCTGGGTCTCCACCTGTGGCTAGCCGGTCCCTCACAGTGGTCATCTTCCATGTGGATGGTGTGTGTATGGTGGCAGGTCTGTGTTGGACTGGTGTGTGATGGAGCTCTGAGCACATGCCTGAGTTCATGTAGGAAGCAGGCACTGATGTTATTATGCCCCATGGAGATATGCTGTTATTGCCATCAGTAGGCAATATGTGCATGCTCACCATTACTGAGGGGAGGATTGTGGTTGATGTGAATATCTCCATGTACGGCTGGGGTGGACAGGGTGGTGATGTTTCCACCTAACCTGTGTGATGCAGGTTGCCTATATCCATGGCATGTGTGTATGAGGTGTTTTTTACCCCAGTACAGGGTAAATTGTGTTTCATCCGAGAGTTACAACATATGTGGATACATGGTTTCAATTGTCCATGGTGTGGATATGTCCGATTTCATAGTCAGTCTTACAGGATGTCATCTGTGAACTTACCTGCTTGCTCAGATATAGGTGGACTTGCCTGCACCTATGTGTCCCTGTACAGCCAATGTAGCAATCTATTATGTGGTTTGTGTATTGCTGCTGTCCACCAAAGGGGATTAATCTACCTTGCTGGAGGCTAGATATACAGGTCAGGTACTGATGTGTCCATATAGCTACAGTGGATATAAAGGGTACATACCTCTGATACACTGCCTGGTATTTGTGCAATTGGAACATGACACTACAATAATTCATTTCATAACAATTCCCACCTGTAGTGTGTCCTATAGCCTGTACAATACAATTGAAAACATAACAATCTGGTCTGTGAAAACATATGGAAATAATACTCATTACAATAAGCCATTTGAATGATTGTGTATATAGTGTCCATAAACTTGTGTATGGACCTTTAGAGATGGTTACATAATTCATCCATCTTAGTCTGGACTCTAACATCATGGGACATCTTCACTTGGCAATAGCTGCTCACATTCCTAGAAACACCTTTGATTGTATTTCAGTGGAATTGTACAAGGTAGGGGTCTCGTTCAAGATGTGAAACATTATGAAATGATCTTCTATGGTCTGATTGTCATACAGCACACAAACCTGGCATTCCAACAGGGGTGTGTACACTTGTGATATCCACTGTATATAGGTGTTGATATAGCTGGTAGTGGTAGGTATGGACAGAGAGTCATAACACAGGTAGAGACTTCTCTGATTAATACTTGATAATCATGCCTACTCCAGTACCTACATCAGTGTCAGGGCAATGCAACCACCAGTAGCTGTACAAATATATGTCTGTTGTATACACTGACACTGATATTACACACATGTGCAACATGCACAACCTATTTACCTGACTGCTTGAAACCCATGTGATTAGTTTTGTGCCTTCCAGCTGAACATATGCATACATCTGCTCAGGGGATACCTGGTATACATTTCTGTTGAATGTAAGTCTGGCACACTGTCTTAAGGATATGGAGTCTTAAACTCAAGTGTCTGTCATTTGCTAATGACTACAGTTCTCAGCTATTTGACAGGGAGTAACAGACAAAAATACATGATGGTAAAATGTGGACATTCTGTGAGGATCTGTACAGTTGAGAGGTATGTCTGTGTTATCTCCCACTACAGAGAGGGCCAGGTGCTATAGTCATAGCAGCTGGCTAGCAGGAAATTAGTACAGCATGTCTTGTTGGGACATATATTCCTCCAAATCATATTTCCCATTATTGCAGACCAAGTACTACATTCAATTACTTGCTTACATGTTCCACTTACCTTTTTTCCTTTCTTATCTTTTCCACTTTGTTTCATTTCTTTCTCTCTCTCTCTCTCTCTCTCTTTCTCTTTTCTCTCTCTCTTTCTTTCTCTCTCTCTCTTTCTCTCTCTCTCCACCCACAGGGATAGAGCTGGTTTGAATAGGTGGCAGCATGGCCTTTGTAGGTGATGCTCGTGACCAGGTGATGCCCTGTGCACCTATTGGGGCTCCCCACTTGCTAATTGCATGCAGAGCAGCTGTGTAGTTCTTCCAATAGCCAATGTCATGGCAACACACTCCTATAAATTAGTACTCCATGTGGGCATTGGCCCTTTCCCTTACTTGTGAGAAAGACAGATGACTGCAAACTGGGCGCCATAGTAGAAAACACATCTGACACAGATATCCTTCAGAAGGGTCTCACAGAAACGGATAACTGGTGCCAGAGCCATGGCCTAAAGTTAAATGCCAAAAAATGCATAGTCATACCCTTCGGGAAAAACAGGGTTACCCCTAGCTACCAAATAGGTGGCAATCCACTGAGCACAGAAGACGTTATCAGGGACCTGGGGACCCAGGTTGATAGTAGTCTGTCATTCGACACCCATGTAGCTAAAGTAGTTAGGAAGACCTTCTACATTGCCCACCTTATCATGAAGGGATTCTCATCTAGATTCGACACCCATGTAGCTAAAGTAGTTAGGAAGACCTTCTACATTGCCCACCTTATCATGAAGGGATTCTCATCTAGATCAAGGGAGGTCATAGTCTCCCTATACTCATCACTCATCAGACCAATGATTGAGTACAATGCCCCATTCGGAATGTATCTGACCCGACACTTGCAGCAGCTGGAGAGGCCACAAAAGTTCCTCACCAAAAGGATAAAGGGTCTCAAACATCTGTCCTATGCTGCCTGACTGAAAGAACTCCAGCTCTATTCAGTCGCTTACCGCTTGCTCAGAGGTGACCTTTGCCTAACATACAAGGCCATGTCAAACCCAGATTTGATGAATATGCTTCACCTCAAAAATCTAGATCCATCAGAGCCACAAGGGCGGAGAATTAAACCTCGACACCGCTATTAATAGGACGTGCTGGAGGGATAGATTCATCACCCAAAGACTCCCTATGCTGTGGAATAAAATCCCGGTATATGTGAGGCAGAGCACCTCGCTGGCCTTGTTCAAGAGAAATCTTGACCAATGGATGGGAGATCGCAGATATACCCCAGGGATTACCTCAGTGTCACTGCTCAACAGAGGCACAGCAAAATAATGGGTATAGTTCCCCATACTAAAGGGGTGGCGTAAGCCACAAAACTATGGGCTAGGCTTGTAAATGCCCTCGGGCAGATAGCCTAGTATGAACCTATGAACCTATGAACCTATGACATCCTGGAGTTCTGTGAGCTACTACCTCTTACAACAATACTTGTGGAGACCAGCCAAATAAATGGTGGGGAAGGTTCAAGACTTAGGAGCACAATGTGAGTATAGCTGTTATATGTTTGGAATGCTGCTAGTTTAACAGGGTTTGTCTGTACATGCTACTTCTGCATGGGTTTCAGTCTGACAAAGTTCTGTCTCTGCATAGCTCACAACAGTAGGGCCATCCAGATAATGGCCACAGGTTAGCCTGATATGTATGGGCTGTTTCCCAGAGAGGTATTGTCCTTGGCAAATCAGTAGCATACTCTTGTGATTACATTATGTAGA